>NW_007578215.1:181381-201236 GCF_000690725.1 Stegastes partitus
GGCACTAATGGGTCTTCAGATGGACAATGACCCTAAACATAGCACCAGATTAGTTACAGAGAAGCTTCAGGACAACAAAGTCAGTGTTGTGGAGTGGCCATCACAAAGCCCTGACCTCAATCCTGGAGAACATTAGTGGAGCAAGGAGACCAACAAACCTGACTCAGTTCCACCAGTTCTGTCAGGAGGAATGGGCCAGAATTCATCAAACCATTGTGAGAACCTTGTGGAAGGAAACCCAGAACGTTTGACCCAAGTCATAGAGTTTAAAGGCAACGCTACCAGATACTGAGGAGATGGATGGAAACTTCTGACTTTGAAGAAAGTCATAAAAAATTCTCTCTCATTTTTCTGGCGTTTAGCAAAATGCAATAATGTTGGTGATCCTAACTGACCTGAAACAGGAAACGTTTAGTCTGATTTAATGTCAGACAGAGAAAAAGTCTTTTTTATTCTATGTCTGTAAACTTCTGGTTTCAACTGTTTAGTCAGTTTACTGTCACAAAAAAGGAAAGAAACCAGAAAATATGCACATTTAAGAAGCTGGAATCAGAGAATTTAGACTTTTTTGTCTTAAGAAATTCCTCAAACTAATTAATGAAATACATACATAGCTCACTGTAGTTGCTGCCGATCAATAACTTTCATGTGAGCCCAATCGCTTGCATCAAACGGTCTCATCATGTGGAGGCGGCAGCGGAGAAGCTCAGCATCATGTGAAGCTAATAAAGCAGGAACCAAGCCAGAGTACTCGCATTGCAAAACACTGTCGTCACACCGCCGATTACTGGATTAGCGTCAGTTAAATTCTCTATTTTTACACATCTGACTTCTAATTTTGGAAGTAAAGTTATAAATAACTGTGTAGTTTGGCATCACAGTTATGTCCCGTCCTGTGCTCTTGTACTACTCACTAATTAGTACAGTGAAGCTACTGTTTTCTTCCAGCTGGTTGCTTTCAGTCAAGGTAAATTCCAGTCACTTGAACTTTTGGAACTGGAAAAACTGACCACAAAATCATCGGTTGTTCTGCTCAGATGTTTCACATCAAGATCAACTTTGGCAAACTTTGACAGAGACAGCAGATAAATCCTCGTCACATGATTACTGTCTGAGGAAAGAAGAAGAAAAAAAACAAGGTTCTGATGCACAAATCTGTTTTCGGGTTTTCTCTCATCTTTATTTTTTTGCTGAGATATTGAATCATTGGAACATTTAATTAGAGGAAACCATGTGAGAAGTTTGGAGGGAGAAATCACAATTTGGAGAAGATGTTTTCAACTCAACAGTCTGATTTCTGGAGGAAGCCAAAATAAAAAGTTGGAAACCACTAGTTTGACCCCGAGAATGCCAAAACCCCACGGTGGGCTTGAACAGTTTAAAAAGTGCCAAAATTATACCATTTATCACGGCCAGATTCCTTCAGTTTCTTGACTTTTCCGACACTTCTTGAACGAAACGTGTGATGTATGGTCTGGAAAATGAGCTAAATCTGAGCTAAAAATTAGAATATCACCCAAAAAATTGCTGATTCTACAGGTCTCATTGAAAAGTTTGCGGTGCTTGACACAACCAAGAAGCCATTAGTGACTCAAGTTAGACCAGCCATGTGACAAACGTTCAGATAGCTTTCTATTGAATTGCAGGCAGTGTTTCCACAGAGAGACTGAGAGGAAAATCCAACCTACTGGATCAGTAAATAAATGCAGCATGGCTCAGAAACAGTGAACAGAGGAGCCTGTTGTTGGAGATACATCTAGCATGATGGAACATCTTTCAAGAATTAAACTGCAGAATAATAAAACATTAATTGTATGTAGAGATTTTTCCCATATATTAGTAACAACTGAGGGCGCTTGGAGGAACATTAAACGTGTTGATTCCAGCTTTTTTAAAGGTTGTAAGATACACAATGATTCTAACGGCTTCATACTGTGGATAAACACATTTCTGAATGGGCTCACAGTGAAGAAACGTGTGACAGGAGCAAAAACAAACACCCACAAATTCAGTTTGGTTCAGAGGTTAGCTGTTTGTCACTTATTCCTACAATTTCTTACTCTGTTATAAAACTCACTGTGCTACAATCTGATGTCACACAAATCTAAATTAAGTCTTAAAGGACCTTATATTTATGTTTTTCCCCGTTTATTTTACTGTTTAGTTCAGCTGATCCACCAGATTTGCAATGTGTTAGGGTCAGGGTCGGTTGCTGCACATCTCGCTAATTAAAACAAACCTGCAGCCGCATACGTTAGCACGCAAGAACCCTGCAGAGCTTTATGCAATTAACAATTGATAAGAAATTAATGTTTTACAATGCACTTTGTTAGTTATTGATTTTGTCTAATAGACTTACA
Source organism: Stegastes partitus (assembly GCF_000690725.1). Lineage (NCBI taxonomy): Eukaryota > Metazoa > Chordata > Actinopteri > Pomacentridae > Stegastes > Stegastes partitus. The sequence continues at coordinate 183,742 of NW_007578215.1, forward strand.
GCAGATTCTTCTTGTTTCCTCTGTGGTCTAAGAGGCTGGAGGAGGAGTGCTGTGGGTTTGTTAATTGGCCAAAACATAAAAACCACTGACAAGGGAAGTAATAACACTGACTCTCTGGTTACAGGGGTTCCTGTCAGGCAGCAAGTTAGTTCTTAAAGTTGATTCTGGAAGCAGGAAAAATGTGCAGCACGAGGATCTGACTGTTAAACTGTGATGTAGACGACTGCAGGTTGACAGCATGCAGATTGATTTAAGAAGGGAAGCTATGAGGATGTTACTTTCACATCTACCTGAACGTTTCCACAGCAGGAATTCGGAGCAGGTTTGAGATGCCATAAATGTTTTCTTTCTCCGTCGCCGTGTAGAATCTAACCAGCTGCAACTTACAGTACACCAAAAACAAACAGCAATTACTGGACTTCACTCCGGTTCTAGGTAGGAAACAGGATGCTGTAAATGATGTTGGAGAAGACAGACGGCTGCTAGATAAACGATGCTTGTGTCGAGACCTACACAGCAGTTTTAAATCTTACCTGTCCTAAAGAAAGTACTTTTTTCTCTCCTGAAAGAGGTTCTACGGGGGACGGTTCCTACTGTCAGGAGACATTTGGGACGCCGTGACGCAGTATTTATTGGTATTAATCTCGAAACCTGCCTGCAGGATTGTAAGCTGTGTTGTCTTTTTTTTTTTTAAACTCACCCAAACTGCAGCATTGTTAGCATTAGAACTGTGAAGATGGTGCTAAATGGCTGGATGTTCACCCCTTTTCCTCATGCAAACATTGTCCAGAAAGGATTTGAGAAACACGACAAAGAGTTCAAGGAGTCAATTCGGCTTCCAAATTCCCCAAATTCTCAATCTGATAGAGCAAATGTGGGATCTATCGAGGCTCAACTTCCATCCATCCATTATCTATGCGTCGCTTAATCCTCACTGGGGTCGTGGGGGGCTGCAGTCTGTCCCAGCTGACTCAGGGTGAAGGCAGGGGACACCCTGGACAGGTCACCAGTCTATCACAAGGCTACACTTAGAAACAGACAACCAAGCACACTCACATTCACACCTACGGACAATTTAGAATCACCAATTAACCTCAACATGTTTTGGACTGTGTGGGAGGAAGCCGGAGAACCCGGAGAGAACCCACGCTGCACGGAGAGAACATGGAGACTCCACGCAGAAAGATCCCGGGTGTCCTCACCGGGACGCGAACCGGCGACCTTCTTGCTGCGAGGCAACGGTGCTAACGAACTGCGCCACCTTGCAGCCCGGCCTCGCAACTTCCAGAGCTTAAAAGGATTTCCTGTGAATGTCTGACAGGGTCTGTGGAGTCCAGACAGAGGTCAGAACTGTTTTGGTGACACGAGAGGGGCCGAACTAATCAACGCTGAAAAGTTTTGGAAAATAGAGAAAACGTTGCTGCTGTGGAGACAATCGAGTGGGCTTTGGGAACGTTGATGCATTAAACTAGACGCGTTCCTAAATAAAGCAACAAATCCCCGTCCCATACCGTGTTTATCAAAAAAAAAATATGCAGCTAGAAATTGAACGTATGTGTGACATGGTGCTGCTTCATCAGGAACATCAACCACATCTAAACTTACACATGTGGACAAAATAGTTGGTACCCCTCGGTTAATGAAAGAAAAACCCACAATGGTCACAGAAATAACTTGAATCTGAAAAAGTAAAAATAAATAAGAATTCTATTGAAATTAATCAGTGAAAATCAGACATTGCTTTTGAGTCGTGGTTCAACAGAATTATTTTAAAAAATAAACTCATGAAACAGACTTGGACAAAAATGATGGTACCCTCAACTTAATATTTTGTTGCACAACCTCTTCAGGCAATCAAACGGTTTCTGTAACTGTCAGTGAGACTTGTGCTCCTCTCAGCAGATGTTCTGGTCCACTCCTCATGAGCAGACTGATCCAGTTGTCTCAGGTTTGAAGGCTGCCTTCTCCAGACGCCATGTTTCAGCTCCTTCCACAGATGTTCAATAGGATCTAGATCAGGGCTCATAGAAGGCCACTTCAGAATAGTCCAGTGTTTTCCTCTGAGCCGTTCTTGCCTGTTTTTAGCTGCTCTGTGTTCTGGGTCATTATTCTGTTGCAAATCCATGACCTGCAGCTGAGACCAAGCTTTCTGACACTGGGCAGCACATTTCTCTCTAGAACACCTTGATAGTCTTGAGATTTCATTGGACCCTGCACAGATTCAAGACACCCTGTGTCAGATGGAGCAAAGCAGCACCAGAACATAACAGAACCTCCTCCATGTTTCACAGTAGGGACAGTGTTCTGTTCTTGATATGCTTCATTTTTGCGTCTGTGAACATTGAGCTGATGTGGCAAAAAGTTCCAGTTTTGTCTCGTCTGTCCAGACGACATTCTCCCAGAAGCTTTGTGGCTTGTCAACATGCAGTTTGGTAAATTCCAGTCTGGCTTTTTCTGATTTGTTTTCAACAACAGTGTCCTCCTTGGTCGTCTCCCATCAAGTCCACTTTGGCTCAAACAACGACGGATGGTGCGATCTGACACTGATGGACCTTGACCTTGGAGTTCACCTTTCATGTCTTTGGAGGTTGTTCTGGGCTCTTTTGTTACCATTCGTATTATCCGTCTCTTCCTTTTGTCATCAGTCTTCCTCCTGCAGCCACATCCAAGGAGGTCGGCTACAGTCCCATGGATCTTTAATGTCTGAATAATACGTGCAGCTGTAGTCACAGGAACATCAAGCTGCTTGGAGATGGTCTAATAGCCTTTACCTTTAACATGCTTGTCTATAATTTTCTTTCCAATCTCCTGAGACAACTCTCCTTTGCTTCCTCTGGTCCATGTTTAGTGTGGTACACACCATGTCACCAAACAGCACAGTGACCCTATAAATAGGCCGACTGACTGACTACAAGTTTGTAGACACCTGTGATGCTAATTAGAGGACACACCTTGATTGAACATGTCCCTATGGTCACATTATTTTCAGTCTTTTCTAGGGGTACCGTCATTTTTGTCCAGGCCTGTTTTATGAGTTTTTTTGTTTTTTTTTTTACACAATTCTGTTAAACCACGGTTCAAAACCAATGTCTTGTGGGTTTATTAACCGAGGGGTACCAACAATTTTGTCCACATGTGTATATACATTTACATTTATCATCAATGTATTGGTTTTAATCCCAAAACCTACCAGCAGGATTTTAAAGGGTTTTTTTTTGGTTTTTTTTAATTTTATTGTATTTTAACCACCAAAATGATGGAAGTACAAGCTAGAAACCGTAAAAATACAAGTTATTTGTTGGATTTTTAACTTTTTGACAGTTTTCAAACTAATCTTGTGTGACGTGCAATTTACTCTGAAAAATAAACCAAATCTCAATTCATGAATATGTTTCATGAACATTAGTTTATTCCACACATGTTGGAGTGTAGGAGTGAAATCGTGGGGAAAAAAAGCCATATTTGATGAAGCTGTCAACAACTCAGACATCTAAAGTGTGAGTTAGAAGAGAAACTGCTTTTAGTAAAAAACCAAAAAGGTTGGAAATCACTGGTTTTAACCCTCTGAATCCATGTTTTATTTGAAAGAAATAATGAAGAAATTACCAAAATGGCACCATTTATCATCACCACAAACTGCCAGATTTGTAGCTTTACGACCGTCCTTGAACATATCGTGTGTGACGAGTACTTCCATCTGGAAAATGTACTAAATCTAAGCTTAAAGGTGTGATATTATAGCAAAATCAGTTGGTTCTGACATGACAAAAGTCCAGCGACGATTCGGCTGAACCGCAGGACGTGTCGGTGCATTTTAATGACGCGTTCTGAGGATTTCTTGCAGAACATCAGGCCAAGAAAGACAGTAAACAGAACATCTCACTTTAATCAGACAATTACAGTCCTTATTTACAATCATCTGCAGCAGATTTTCAAAGTTCGGATCACATGCTGAACGGCACACAGCGCAACCAGAGTGACGATAATTAAAGCCCTTTCCTTCAGATTTTGCTGTGAGCTCGTATTGCACCGACTCCCACAGTTGAGCAGCGCTGCAATGCTGTCGAGGAAAACAACACAAAGCTGCAAATGTTTGTACGTTAGCTGACACCTCTGCCGTAGCACGTGTCGACCTGATTGTTTTTTTCTTTGCAGATTTGTGTGATTTTATCCCGACAGAAGAGGAACCACAGGCAGGCCGGAAGGTTTTCTGCAGGTCATTCTTGTGTTCTGACATGAACCGTAACAAACAGGAACTCTTTGCACTCATAAAAAAAAAACAACGTGGTAAGCCATCTGTGTTACGTAACAGTAGTTAGGATATTAAGACAACGAGTACAGTCAGTAAATTGCTCTCAGTAGCATCATGAGACAGAAAACGCTGATCCAGACTGAACCAGAACCATGCAGATAAAGTCGGGGGGGGAATCAACCGTGTCAACATTTTGCAGGAAATTACATTTTCATAGCAGATTCTGTACATAGCACACACTGTTACATAGAAAAACCGTCGTATAAATAGCACGTAGTGGTGGAAGCAGGGTCGGTTTGTAGGGCAGCGGCTGGAGCGTTTCCACAGCTAAACCCCGACCTCAGTGCGACCTCCGGACCCAGGCAGCGACAACACGTTTGTGACTCGACTCTGCACCTCTTTTTAAAGTCACAATGAAATAAAACAGTCACCGTCTGGTCTGAAACACCTATTCAACCATTTAATACAGATTTAACAGACTGCGTGAACATATCCGACACCAGGGTGGCCAAATATTTTTGGGGCGCTTTGCAGGAAATCTGACAGATAAAGAAAGATTTAACATGTTTAGCGCTTTTTCTGGGAAACTTTTAATACGCTGTTTATTAATAATTACACCGACATTAATATTAGGGCTGTAGCGTCCGAGTTGACTAGAGGATTTGACCACAGTAAATCCTCACATTTGATAACATGGTCTTTTCATATTGAAAATTACAAAGAAAACTGTCGCCAACTGGTTAGAAAAAAGGCAAATATTCCCAAAATTTAGCATGCAAAACATTAGAGCTGCAGTTTTCAGGACAACTGATGAACTGGTTGATCGACAGAGTTTGATTCAACCAACTCCTCATTGGTCGGACCATTAACTTTGATAAGCAGAAAAGCTCTACATCGACGTCTTTCAGAGATTAACCCATTATTTTGGGCAGGAGGAACAAACTATCTGTAAACGTTTTCACAACTTTGAACTGGCCCAACCTAACGGAGGCTGCCACGTCTAACTTATTTAAGATTTGCTCCAAGTTATCTTCAAACAAATTCATTTCATGTGAAAGAAGTTGTCAGTGTGGCTGCATTTCCTTCAGCCTGCAAACAACAGCTCACGTGTTAGAACCAACATGGCAGATGGTGTAAAAACAGCAGCTAACTTGTCGGTGTTTTGTCACCTCGGTAGTTCTTGTGCTGAATCACCAGTTGATGTATTTTCCATAATTATCTGAACATGAACAGCTGCTTCAAGGCTTTTCCTATCATTTCAGTGTAAACTAACCAGACTCAAATGCTTTAGTTTGCTGCAAACACTAGCTTTGTAAGTCTAAAGTCTTTATAATTAGGCTAAAAAGGTTAGCAATGATGTAAGTTTATTGACAGATAACCTGCGTGTTTAGCTTGTCCTGCGACTAATCGATTGGTTGGACCAACATTTCCTCTGATTGACTACAGCCCCAATAGATATAAAATATTAATATACTATTAAATACATTTAGATATGTGATTTTAAAGAAGTAACTCCACCACAACAAATCTGTGGCTCTTTGGTAAGCTAGGCATGCTAACCAACCGAGCTTAGTTTGGCAGATGTCTGAATTCAGAATGGAATAAAAATTGGAATTTCATCAACTAGGGGTCGCCCAATGATTGGATTCGATATTCAGGATTTTTCAGGTTATTTCTTAAAATAACCTGACGATAAAATAGATTTTACAATGTGTTGCTTTGGTGCTAATGCGGTGAGTAAAGTCCCGCCCACGGCACAATCTGATTGGTTAAACGTCACACGTAACAGCCAATCAACACTGGGGGATAAATGTGTAAAAGTTATCTTTGAATTAAACATAAATACTCTGAAGTATTTCTAAAACTTATCTAAAAATTTTCATCATTACTGCAAATGCAAATATCAGCCTCCTCGATTATCAATAATCTGTATCGGTCCTGAAAAACCCACATCCCCCAAGAGTCATAAAAAGGTGTCGTTTGGCATTTACACACAATAGAAGAGGAAAAAGCTAAAAATATAGCTTTTGCTCAGGCTAACCTCGTCTAGCTCATTGACAGCAGGTTCTTCATCTAAATCCGGCTCATTTACAGCAGTTTACCGTAAGTTTAATGAGCCAATCAATAAATAAAACACGCCACACATCGCAGCAGTGCAGAGTGCTGCCACCGTGGCTTGAACTTTACTTCTGTCTTGTGATTTAATGCAAATCCAGCATGCTCACTTCAAGGAGAATAGCAATTTCTGCGACGTAGTGGTTTGATAGATAGTAAAACGCATGATAGAAAATTTTTGACAAATATCACAGCATGTTTGTGAATCATGGAAACGGCCCAAGATAAACGGCACACAAAGGCCTGGGCTGTCCATATACGTTTGGCCATACTGAGTGATGCATTTTTAACCTATAATCCTCCCCTTTCTCTTTTGATTCCCTCTTCTTTCATAAAACTCAGGAGCAAGACGCTCTCAGAAAACTCATTTCATAGTGACTTTAAAAGCAAACTCGTCACAACATCTTTAAATATTCCGGCGGAGTGTAAAAGAAACACCTCCGGCTTCTGCTCAGCATCGTAAATTAAGAAACAGGTTCGAGTGCAGCATGTCAGACCTCTTGGCTGTGACAAATAAATTAAAAAACAGATCCACAAGATCATCGGTTGTCCTGGAGGTCCACGACAAATCCCCCCGCAGGGCCACAGTTTAAACACTGATACTCTAAGTGTATTTACATGAAGCCACGGGGAAAAAAAAAAAAAAAAGCCACATCGGCTGTGAGGAAAGTGCTTTGACCTCTCGACGCTGCGAGGCCGGACTCATGAAGCACGACGACAACTCCTCTCCTCGGCTTTAAAACTGATCCGAGCAGCGACAAAGAGAGACACGTGCAGCAAAGTCAGAGGTTACAGTGAAGTTTGCATCGAGGCCCAAGGGTCCCGGTGGACAGCGGGTTCGTTATCGACACCGACTGCACTACAAGTCATGAGCTGATTATCTTACGACGTTACGTGGCTTGTGATTTAAGAGTGGTGTTCTGTTTCAGCGGAGATCAAAGGCAAACAGCCTGGAGGCTTAAAAAGAACTGCTGATAAACCTGAGGATGAAACACAATGAGAAGAAATCTCTCTAAATAAATATTATTTACTGTCTCTGTCACGGGAGCCTCGGAAAACTTTGCCTTCTTAGAAAGTAAAGCTAAATCAACGTTTTTTTCCTGTGAAACCCGACTCTGGGTTATAAGCACGGAGCTTCCCACTAACGCCCAGCTTCACAAGGGAGGAATCCTTTTAATAAAACCCACACAAGCTCCTAAATAAACCTCAATCTCCTCTCTGGGAAACGAGCTCAAAGTCCATCCGCTACGCATTTTCAGCTCACACACACACGGGCTCATTATCAGGACGGCTTCTTGGCGAATGATTTTTCATACGCTCATTAGCATCTGGAGTTCCCTCAGGGGGAAACTGATCAGCAGTCTGTTTCAATTTAGTTGTTTTTTTTGTTTTTTTTTTTGCAACACCTATTTCTACCCTGAAAGATCCAAGACAATTTTCAGATTTTTCAGTCAGGCTTTAAAACATTTCTTTTTTTTTTTTTTTGCAGCGGATTGGCAAGCGCAGGTCGAACTGTGCTTTCCTGTGTTTGTTTTTTTTGCATCTGGGAGTTCTGAAATCATCGCAGGCAGGAGTGTTTGTTAAATCCTCTGAACTGACACAAATCAATCATCAATACTTGTACTCCACTGTGTCGCCGGCTTGCAGCATTCGTCCCAGAAGGAACTTCACAACCCTCCGGCCTTTTGAAAGGACCGACAGGCACCTGCACAGGCGCCTCAGTGCTCCGTGGAGGGGTCCTCAACACATTTCACTGCGGGACTAAAAAGGCCTGTGTCATGCAGCCAAGAGCAAAGCACCAACCGAGGGCCTCCCAAAGTGACCCGACCGAGCCTGCCAAAGCACAGTCACACCTGGCAGCGAGGGTCCGGTCGCAGGCTGACGGACGCCGGCGCCTTCTTGGCGTCCATGCAGCCGAGGCAGGAGGGAAACAGCGGGCTGAAGAGGCGGCCGAGGCCTTTCCGGAAGACGCTGTTGGAGAGGCTGTAGATGAGACAGTTACAGAAGCTGTTGCTGATGGCCAGCCACGTCGTGAGGAAGGACGCCACCATGTGGTGATAGAGCCCGGCGCTCTCCAGCAGGAAGTAGAGGATGTACGGCATCCACAGCACGTAGAAGACGCTGGTGATGCGGAACAGCACCATGGCGTATCGCTTGTCCGGGCAGCCCTCGCAACGCTCCCCGCGCTCGCCTTTATCACCATCCGCCTGCGAGCTGAAGCGGGCGTGGCGCTGGGTGATCTCCCTCGTGTGCTGCCGGCAGATCCTGAATATACTCCCGTAGGTGAAGCAGACCGTGAGCGCCGCTGGGGCGTAGAGCAGTGCTACGATGAAGGTGCTGAAGCCTGGGTTGGTCTTCCACGAGTTGGCGCACCAGCGGAATATGTCCCCGTGGTAACCCGGCTTCCCCCAGCCAAAGAAGGACGGCAGGAAGATCAGAGCGGAGTAGATCCAGATGAGGACGATGCACACCCTGAGGCGGCACGGCGTCACCAGCGTGGCGTAGGACAGCGGGCGGGTGATGGCGATGTAGCGGTCCACGCTGATGCACGCAAGCGACGCCATGGAGACGCTCTTCAGCACCGACACCATGTAGCCGAACGCCTTGCAGGTGAGCTCCTCGTTCAGGCCTCGGAGGTAGTGGAGGAGGGACAGCGACGGCACCAGGCAGCTGACGCCCACCAGCAGGTCGGCGTAGGCCATGGTCTGAATGAAGTGGCTGGTGGTGTGGTGGTGCAGCAGCGGGGCGCAGTGGAAGACGAAGATCACCACCAGGTTGCCGGCGATGATGAGCACGGTGAGGAAGAGGATGACGACCACCTCCAGCACACAGGTATCCAGGCTGTGGGAGTAACCCACGGCACCCAGAAGGCAGAACGGGGGGGAGCCACTTTGGTTCGCGTCGGACGAAGAGTTCATGTTTGGACTGGAGAGGGGGAGGCGGTTTCAGCTCGACGCCGCTGCCGCCATCCTGTCATCCGAGGGCGCTTTTCTTTTTATGTTTGTTAATCCAGAAGTTGCTTGCTCCGAAAACAAAGCCCCCCGTTCTTCTCAAATCAGCATCTTTTCTCACTCAGCGGGCAGAGCAGCTCGTCCTTAAAGTAGCAGGAAACCCCCGGTGCATGCAAAATGCAGCCGGGCTCTGCTGCTGCTGCTGCTGCCGCTGCTGCTGGGCGTGAAATATGTGCATGTGTGCAACCTCGACAGCCAAAAAAGAAAGAAAAAAAAAAAAGTAGAGCAAGAGATGCCAGTCTGATGCTGCAGTGCAACCCGTCCTCCCCTCGCAGCTGTTTATCATACCCCCCTCCCTCGACTACAAATCCTGAGGTAAGCACTCTGCTCCGGCGCGCAGCCACCAACCAAAACAGCCATCCGCTTGCTTGCAAGTGTCGGCAAAGGAAGCAAAAAACAAAACAAACAAAACAAAGCTGAAATTCCCAGCAGCTCCTGCGCCAACACTTCAAGTCAGGACAGTCCTAACAAAACAAACGGCAGACGGGGAAGCTTCGTCCGCAGGTCGGACATTTCTGGACAGAGGCGGCGTCCACGGGCGAAGTGGAGTCTCCTGGATGTGGAGCTTCTTGCGAGGCTGCTGGCCCACCTCCAGTGTGAGTGAATGAATGTGGACAGTGAGCTGCCTCCTCTCTGCTGTAGCGGCTCTATAGTGATGATGCAGCGCTGCCACTGCTGCCTTCCTCTCCACCCCCTGCTCACTCGCTCGCCCGCCTTCCCTCTCTCTCTCTCTCCTACACACACACACACACACTCTGGTGTTCCCTCCCCTCCAACACACACACTTTCCCTCCCCTCCTCCTCCTCCTCCATCTATTTGAATATTTCATTCCCTTCCATCGTTTCTGTATCACCGCTGCACGACTGCATGAAAACCTCTTTACAAGAAGCGAAGACGATGAACTCAGATTGTTCATAGCTGTGTTTTGAACATTGCAACTTGCTATTATTCTGTCAAGAGTCCCTGTGCTGTTAAATTGCGGGTTATTGTCTCGTAAAAACGCAGGAGTGCAGCTCCGGTTGGTGCATGTAAACAATGTAAATGATGATGAGGTTAAAAAAACAGAGAGCAAAAAGCCTCCTTAATACCATATATGATTATTATTATTATATTATGACTGTATTACTTGTTAACCCTTAAAGAAAGCAAAGTTTGAGCCACAAAAAAAATCATCATTTTTAGATATTTCCCGTTACTTTAAAGAAACCTTGGGTATGTGTTAAAAAAATGGTAAATAATTTAGTAAATTGTTAAATTACAAAGAAAATCACAGAAAAAAGTATCAATTTACATGATGATCCGAAAAAACATGTCACAACTGTAAATAATGTCCATCAAAAATCTGCATTTATATAAACGCTAATTTATTCTTTTACAATGTTTGTAAAATTACAAAATTTTTAATGTTTAAATCAGTAAAAAAAAAATATTTCAAGTTATTTAAAAGAAAAATAATCTATGTTAAGGGGAAAAAAAATCATGTTTACAACTATTATATTACAGGTTTTCCCTGTTTTGTTAAATAACAGATAATATGTAGTAAAAGCACAGAACAAAAGTATTCATTCACATGTCAACCCTAAAACACTACGTGTACATAATGTCACAATAAAAATCTGGATTTCTACAAACAGAAATGTGTTCCTTTACAACTTTTGATTGTAAGATCACACTGTTTTAACCCTATGGAGGCGGCAAAAATAGAACTTTACAGATAGTTCCTATTCTTTGAAAGACAAATTATGTAAGTTCGGGACTTTGTTTAACTGTTATTTTACATTTTGTTAAATTACAAATACCTAACAACATTACAGGGGAAAAAAAACATCCATTTAAATATTGATGTTATTGGTTTTTTTTGTAGCCAAAACCACACATAAAGTAAGAGTTAATGAAGAAGTGACATGACAGGATCCCTGCTATCACTGGGTCCACATATCGATCTCCTTGATCACTAGTAATCTGTATCGGAGCTGAAAATCAACGGTGGTAAATTAGAAAATGTTTCATCTCGTGGATTCGCGTCATATGTCAGTGGTTAAATCCTGTCCTTCACTTAAATCTTCGACTGTAACTGTGCTGCTCTCTGCTTTCTCCATCTTTCGTCTCCACTTCCCTCCTCACAGGAAGCCCCGCCCCCTCCGCAGCTGCTCGGCCAATGAGCGGCGAGCAGCTTCTCCGTCTCCACAGAGACGGTTCACACCCACCCACGTGCTGCGAACGCACGCACACACACACACGCACGCACACACACACACACACACACCTCATACATGAAGTGAAGACAGGGCAACACGCACACACGTGTTGGGAGACGCGGCGGGGAACGCGGCACACATGAAGCATCAGAGGAGGATAACGTGAGGCGACGCTTTTGATTATCAGACGAGGATTCCTGCAGCGACTGATGAGAGGACGGACGACTCTCATACATTAAAGTGCTCTCTGGTTTTACTGACCGACTGCAGAAGTGTGAGAAAACATAAAATACAGTAAAAATATTTCCAAAAAAAGCTATGGGATTAACATGGGATATAAAGAGCACATAAAGATATTATATTCCAGAAAGAATACTTTGAAATTTATTGATTCAGTTAATTTTAGGACTGTTCAAATAACATGTAAAGCAAAAAAAAATAAATTAGAGGAAATTCACATTTTAAAAAGCCGTTTGCTCGTACCACCAAGAGTAGATCCGTTTAAACTTATAGACGATCTCAAAACGAGAACAACGATGAAAACAATTTAAGAAAATATAGAAAAAAGACTGCTTGAAAAAAATATAATAATGTGGAACACTAAAGCGGTTAGATTGCTTGTAAATAATCAAACAATGTGTTAAATAAGAAGCCAGAAGTTTGGGGGGGAGGAAAAGGTCTGCAGCTTAATAGAAAATAACAATTTTTGTGTAATTTTCCAGTCAGCTGCTGTAAAAGAACAAATGACTACATGTAAAAATAACAGATTTTTAATGTGGAAATTATTATTTACAGTTTTGGATCATTTATAAATTACTACCTGTAATTGAACAAAATTGGAAAACGACAGTTTTGACACTAAAATGTCTCATTTTCAAGTCAAACGAGGGAAAGGAACAAATTAATATATGTAAAAATACAATTATGTGATGTGCGCATTTGTTAGTTTTGGCCTGGATTTCATGGTCAACATATAAATTAACGCTTCAACAAAACTGATTTTCTGCCGATTTACACACAGTACAAATAAAGCAGTTTCATCAAACTTTGTAAAAGAACAAATCATTGTTTGTAAAAACGTAGATTTTTGATGTGGATGTTATTTATGGTTTTTACAGTTAACATGTAAATTAAAACATTTTACCTGTAATTTAACAAAACTCTGTGAAAATCCATAAAATAACAGTTTAAATAAAAGTAATGATCATTTTCCAGTTTCTTACAATACATAATTTAACTTTAAATAACAGGAAATGGCTTGTTTTGTAGATTTAAATACAGTAAAAATGTAAATTTGAAGTCAAATGCTGTAAAAGAACAAATTAATATTTGTTAAAAAAAAAAAAAAGAAGAAGGTTGTTTGATTGTTTGAAAATTACAGTTAAAAATCCTAAAGAACAAATTACTATGTAAAAATAGACGATTTGTTGTGGACATTTAACAAAACAAATGAGGGTATTTTTCTTTGACAATTTACACAGAAAAAAAATATTTGCAAAAAGAAATATTTTTGATGTGGACATTATTTAATTTTTTTACAGTTAACTTGTAATTAATCCTTTGTTTTCCAGCGACTTACTGCTTATTATCTGTTATTGAACAAACCAGTGAATGGTTCAGTTCTTACTATAAATAATTTCACTTTAAATAACGGGAAACATCTTGTTTTGTGGATTAAAATACAGTAAAAATATTCATTTTAAGTCAAATGCTGTAAAAGAACAGATTAGTATTTGTGAAAGAAATTTTAAAAATAAGTAAAAATTTGATGTGCAAATTACTTACAAGTGTGGTTATTTTTTAGTTATTAAAAGTAATTGAACAAAACTAGGAAAATCTATAAAATACTATGAATTAATATCTGTAAAATTACAGACTTTTGTTGTGAACATCTAACAAAACAAATTAGGATTTTTTTTTTTAAATATATATATTTGCAACAAAAAATGATTTTCGATGTGGACATGATTTAATTTTATTTTACAGTTAACTTGTAATTAATCCTTTTTTTCTGTGACTTACTGATTATTATCTGTAATTTAACAAAACAGTGAATGATTCAGTTCTTACTATAATTTATTCCACTTTAAATAACGGGAAAAGTCCGTAAAATAATGACATTCTCGGCAGACGATTTGAGTAAAAAGTGTATTCTTTAGGTTAAACGCTGTAAAAGAGCAACCTGTAAAAATATAGATTTTATAACAAGGACATTATTTATAGCTTTGATTCATTTGTAGTTGTTCCCTGTAATTTAACACAACTGGGAAAAGCTGTAAAAGAATACAGTAAATATGGGCCATTTTTCAGTTCTGACTACATAATTTCACATCAAGTAATGGGAAGTTTCTATATATACATAAATACTGTAATTTCCGGACTATAAGCCGCTATTTTTTTTTCACACACTTTTAACACTGCGGCTGAAACAACGATGCAGCTAATTTATGGATTTTTCCGATTTTTATGAATTTGCCTCGAGATGAAAGTGACATTGAGAGCGACAACAAAAGAGAGACTGAGGAAGTGTGTGACGAAGTCATTCTGAGGCTGTTCAGTTCCGACACTGAAGAAGACGACTTTAGTGGTTTTAGTGCAGGAGGAAGATGAAGATAGCGATCAATGACTTTTCCTGGTAGGCTGCTGAATTTTTTATCTTCTTAACCAGCCGTGTTACAGGCACTGTTCAGAAAAAAAGCATTCACGCATTTGTGTATGTTACCGGTACAAATTTAATTAAAAGTTAAAAAATCTTTCTGTGTAAATATCTCATGTTACAACGTGGACACCTGCAGCTTATAGACAAGTGCGGCCTGTTTATGTACAAAACTTGTTTTCTTTTTAAAGTTAGTGGGTGCAGCTTATATTCAGGTGCTCAATAGTCTGGAATTTACGGTACCTGTAATGGAACGAAACTGGGACAATCTAGAACAGGGGTTCTCAACTGGTCTCACCCTGGGACCCACATTTTCTCATGGTCATTAAGTCGCGACCCACCTTGGACCATGACAACTGCTTGTACAAAACTGCACAAAATAAATAAAGCCACAAAACAACACATTTTCACTCCATTTTGAGCAAATTAATAAGAAACTTAGGAGGACCATGACAACTGCATGTACAAAATAAAGTTTTGGCCTAATCAGGTCATTTGTTGAAGTTAATGAGACAGTTGGGCACGTGCTCTACTCCTGATTAGAGTTTCAGAGTCTGCGGTGACAGTAGACAGGGCTGCTCTCAGATCATGCTCAGTGTCCAACCTGGTTCTCTGCTGTGACCTGAGCTGGACCAAGGTAGAGAAGCCACTGTCACACCAACAGGTTGAGCTGAATGCTAGGATTGTTTAACTGCAAGAGTGGCGAGGGATGGATACTCAGCCATCACCTCCCCACATCTCTTTCTCAGCGGTAGATCACACGACAGCTCCAGCAGCTGATGCTCTGGTGCAGCCACATTTCGTTGTCAAACAGTTCTGCATACAGGGAGTTAGTCTCAGAGAGGAATGTGGCGATTTCTTATTTAGGTTCATAAAAGCGTGACAACACCTTGCCCCTCGACAGCCAGCATACTTCTGAGTGCGCGCAGGCTCCGATGGGCTGGAAGTGGTGGGACGCACAGGCAGCTTTTGGCTACTAAGACCAGTTCAGGTGTTTACGTTAGCACTGACAGCACCGTTTCCGCCGCTGCGGCAGGGAAGCTTATTATTCAGACGGGGGGTGCGGGCGCTGAGCATTCGGTCACAGCGCTGTATCGGTGGTGGTGGTGGCGGCGGCGGGGATCCACATTTTAAATACTCCGGGTCATAATTGCGCTTTGCCATCTTGCATCCCAACATGAACACAAACTTAAAATGAACGTCAAAGAAGCCATGGTTACCATGCCTGTCAAAATAAAAGTTTTTTTTCAAAATAAAAAACAATTCCAACCTGAGACACATATATATTATCTATTTTTGCCCAGCTGTCCGCGACCCATCCACAACCGGTCCGCGACCCACTTTTGGGTCGCAACCCACCAGTTGAGAAACACTGATCTATAAAATACCAGTAAATTGTTCAAAAATTACAGCTAAAAATGCTGAAACAATATTTCAAGAATGTAATCAAACATCATGTCTTGCTAGAGGCTAAAAAAAATGCTGATTATATTAGAGGGAGACACCAAACATCCATCCTTTATCTATACACCGCTTCATCCTCACTAGGGTCGCGGAAACACAGATTCTAATAAAATGCTGTTAGAAATCACCTGATCTGAGTCACAAGAAGCCAAATACTACAATTCTGACACATCCTTTATTCCTGCGCACCGTCTACGGACACTTCGTCGTTTGAAAAGCGCTCTACGGATCAAATCGTCACGCGTTGCTTCTACAGAAGCGGCCCGCGGAGCTCGTAATCTCGTCTGATTTCTGCCGTGTGACTCGACTGTTGTCTTCGTGACAGCACAGAAATAAAAACTACATTCCTCTATGCGTCATTGCCAAAACATGCCGTCTGCTGATTCACCACATCAAGCCAAAGCGTCTCCTGTGATGCTCGGAGGTTTTCAGGGGGGAACCGGAGGGGAGAACGTCCTCCCCTTCCAGACGGCTGTTGGGGGAACAGAGACGCCATTCAGATGCTGTTTGTTTTGTTGTTGCCAGATGGAGAAGCTCCGTGTTCTACGGCGCTTCTGCCTTCGTTTTCCAGGTTTGGGGGTCAGAGGTGGCACATCTGCCCGACTAATGAGGCCGAACGTCTGAACAAGGAGCAGGTTTGCGGGACGAACCACTGCCAGCGCCTCCGCTGGGCCGGCACTCGGCACTCAGCTCAGGCAGACGGGCGGGAAAAAAACCCACCTTGTGACCGACGGAGAAGCTCGTGATGCCGCAGAGCGACCAGACACCTGAGGCTCCGAGAGTCGAGCTAAAAGCGGCTCCTGCTTCAGGAAATGGCCTTCTTCTTTAATTACAAAGTCGCTGTTAAGGTTAGAGTTCAGGAGAAAGCAATAAAACGGTACCTAATGAACACAAAGGAAGGCTTGCAGGACTTCTGTCATAACGGTCACTCAGGGTTTACAGAGAATCACGGGTTTCCAGAGGAGCGTTTCTCAGGCCTTGTCCACACATAGAAGGGTTTCTATTAAACCGAATATCCTTTTAGAAAAAAAATTCATCCACACCAAACCGCATAAGTGTGTTTTAAGTACAAGCCAAAGCTTTAGGTGGCAGTAGTTCCCCAAATCCTGTCCAATCAGAGAAAGATTCCATCTCAACATCGTAGAACAACCGTCCTGAACGTCGTCCTTCTCCTGTGTTCTTGTACTTGGACCAGTATCTGAACCTGGACAAGAGACAACGCCAACACAGTTCCCAATGTAAACACAGGTCGCGTATGTGATGTTTTGTCGCAGGCAGTGACGTTTGGAAACCTAAGACCCGGTTACTGATGTCCACATGCAGAAGCATGAACGGAGGATTCACAGATCTTCACTTTGGTTTTGAAGGAATCGTTTTAATGCCATAAATCTGCGCTTTCATGTGGATGACAGGAGGAATCGTAGGAAAATATCTGCATTTTGTGAGATACCCTGCTACGTGTGGACAAGGTCTCAGAAAACCCCCCTGCGAGGTCCAGAAACTACCTTCAGGGTGACACCTGTGGACTTTCCACTTCACATCCGGTCACCCTACAGTCCAACATCAGTCATTACATCTGCTAACTTAGCTGCACCTACTGGCGTCATCTGCACATTTCTGTATCTCACTCGTATATTCTTGTAAATTTTGTTGACTTTCTTTCTATATTATATTATCTGTATTTTTGGACATATATATATATGTATATATATATATACATGTATGGATATATGTATATACCCTACCCTAACATTCTGTGTTGTCTGTTGCTTTATTTACTCCCTTTGTTGAATATTCA
>NW_007578215.1:202041-204256 GCF_000690725.1 Stegastes partitus
TTTTGTTTCTTTTTTAGTTGAACAAATATTTGTCATTTTTCAGTTCTTATTATACATAAGGTTATGTAATTTTTTATATATTTAACATCTAAAAATTAAATATTTTTTTGTTTTTAACTGTTATTGTAAAGACTTTCCTAGTTTTACTAAAAAATTAAATCACAGACAAAAAGTACTAATTTACACATTGAACTGTCAGCTGTCCAAACCACCACATGATCTCAAAAATCTGTATTTTTACAAATACTGATTCTTTTTTTTTTTCAGTGTTTAAAATAATGTACACTTCTTAAATCAGTTTAAAATGTTATATATTATAAATATCGGCTATTATTTGACAAAAAAATGAATTTACTGTACATTAAGGACTGAAAAACAGTTAAGCATTTCTAAACTGTTATTTTGCAATTTTGCTAAATTACAGATATCTAGTAAAATCACAAAAAAATAATTCATAGAACAGAATAGAATAGAATAGAACTTGTCCATGTTAACTGTAAAAAAAAAAAAATTAAATGCACATCTTTGATCTGGATGTTATTTACTGTTTGGGCTCTTTTTCTTTTTTTTTTAAAGAAACATGTAAATAATACTTTCTCCCCTTTTACTAGATATCAGTAATTAAACAAAACAAGAAAAACACTTCTGTTACAAACTTTAAAAAACAGACATTCTCTACACTGAAGATGTACTTTAAGTGTCAGTATCAGCTAATCCCGTTGCTCTGATTGTAAGAAGCAAAAATCGCGGTTAATATTTGATTATTGTTCCGCCCTACATGCTGGCGTCGCTCCAGACTGGATGGATTTACGTTAACTTTTATACAAACATTCGTGTTCCCCAGAGGATGAATCTAAAGAACTTTCCTGACTTGTTGTGAAACAATCCATAGATGGAGGTGAAGTCTGGTTCAGACGTTCACGTTTCCATTTGGATGACTCGCAGTAACTCTGGTGGTGATGATCAGTTCCAGTTTTGTGGCAGACTCTGTTTCTGATGTTCTCTATATATAAACATACATAAATTTAAAGCGCGTCTCCATACAGCGAGGCTTACAGCAGCACCTCTGACCTCTACACGCTGATACCGTACTTTGAGGAAATGTAAAACGCTGCAGGGTACAAAAACTAAAAGCTCATCCTGCGTAATCTGCACCGAGCAGCTGGAGTTGAGGTCGAAGCCTCGTCGGCGTTCGTGGCTTCTGTCGCATAACTACTGCGAGTCTTCAGCTCTTTAAAAAGGAGAAAAGTAGGTCGGATTTTCCACTTTTAACTCCAGTAGAAAGCTCTGTTCAACTCCCAGGAAGGCTGAGGATGATTTGTGTTTAGTTGTTTGTTGTTAATAAAGAAGGAATGATTATGATACAAGTAAAGCAGAGACCGTTATGTAATATACATATAAGTCAGGTAACTGTCTAATAGGAATGAGGTTGGCAACAAACATAACATGAAGGAATAAAAATGCATCATTATGTCCTCTGCTGCAGGTTTTTAAGGAAAACAGAAACCTGCAGCAAAAAATATACTTTGACCAATTAACATTTTTAACTTTAACTTTAGACATGTTCCCTGTTTTGAGTAAATTACAGATAATATGTAGGTATCATCACAGCAAAAAAAGCCAAAACTGTAAAAATGAAAAAAAATTTAAACTGTNATGTATGGATATATGTATATACCCTACCCTAACATTCTGTGTTGTCTGTTGCTTTATTTACTCCCTTTGTTGAATATTCATGCTGCTGTAACAACTGGATTCAAAAAAGGTTGAAAATCACTGCTGACAACAAATTGTGCTTCAAGAAGCCGAAGACACGCAAACGACACAACAAAGCACTGGGTTTTTCTGTTTGTTTTTTTAAACTTCTGAAATTCTCAGATGTTATGGAAGATATTTGTTTCTATAAAAAGAACACTGTGCATATTTAGCACAGGGGGGAAAAAACTGTAAATCTTTTTTGTTTCTTGTTTATTGTAAAGATTTTCCTGGTTTTGCTAAAAACAAAGTCAAAGACAAAAAGCACTCATTCACGTGTCAACTGTAAGTTAAGAAAAAAACAGTATTTTTACAAATATTAGTAAATTATTTTACAATGTGGGAAGATACACAGTTTTACTGTCATATATATGTATTACTTTAAATCAGTTAAAAATTTTATATATTACAAATATTTGAGAGAAAAATAGTCAAATCCTTAAGTAGCTATTTGACATTT
>NW_007578215.1:206141-236867 GCF_000690725.1 Stegastes partitus
TAAGGACTGAAAAAACTATATATATCCAGTAAAATTATAGGAAATAAAAATTTATATATTTACAGTCAATTTACAGAAAACTGCCAAAACTATACATCCCATCTTCATCCAAAATCTGTAATTTTTTTTTATAATTAATTTCGTTCTTTTATTAATTTGCATTTAAATCAGCTAAAAAATTTGACAGATTTTCACTTTTTTGTGTGTTTTCTTATAGATTACAACAGATATACAGTAAAATTAAACAAAAATATTTCATTTATTTTTATATGAAATATATATATTTTTTATAATTCTATTTAATTTACATATGAAACAATGTAAAATGTAAAATTATAGAAAAATATATATTTACAGGTGATTTACAAAATCCAGAAAAACCATACATCATGTCCGCATCCAAAATATATACATATATTTTTATATATATATATATACAAGTTTCGTGTTTTTTTTTAACAATGTGTGACTGTAAAAAATAAAGTTTTATTGCATTTAAATCAGCTAAAAATATATAGTGTTTTTTTAATAGACTACTGCTGATATCCAGTAAAATTATTTTAAATATATATATAATTTTAAATTTTATATTATTGTTATTTGTTGCTTGTTTTTTATAGACTACTACAGATGTGCAGTAAAATTATTTTAAAAATATTTACAGTTTGTAAACACTAGAATATCTTTCCTGTGCATGTCTTACAGCCAGATTATCAGTTGTTTTTATGGGGTGTTATTGTTTATTTTACAGCGTATGATGCATTCGACTCGGCGGCGGCGTCCGTCAGCGTCCTCCGACACTAACGGCCTTCGTCCTCCTGTGCTGCCCTGTTGTCATGTTTGTGCGTCTGTCGCTGCATCAGCTGTGCAGACTCGTGCCATAAAAGCTAATTGCTGCTGGCACCAGGCAGGCGTCCCCCTAACAAACCATGTGCCTGAGGTTAATTCAATTTGGACGGCGGCTCTCGCAGGTCACGGCGTCTCTCCGGATTCAAAAAAAAAAAAACACAGAAGAAGAGGGGCGGCCTGGAAATGGGGCAAAGATATGAACACATGAATGATGTAGGAGCGCTTTAATTAAATATGAAGCCGTCGGGTCGCGAGCGGCGCATAACTGAGTCGAGGGGTGTTTCGTGTGTTTTGCTACCAATGTTCACGCAGCCGTCCCTCGTGATTCCAGACTACATGACGTTTTCCAACTGTAAGCTTTTTGTTTTTACTGCAAACTGGTTGTTATTCACATGTATTAATGCTCTCTGCTGCTAATAAATGTCAGTATTTACAGAAACCACTCGTTCACTCATGTGGACACGCCTTGGGCTCGGCTGTGGTCGCAGCTTAACCGCCATGAAGAAGCTCCATAAATCAGTGGGTGATTTAGATGTTCTGAAGTGAAAAGATGCTAGTTACGGAGGAGATTGTAATATTTTATTAGGGTGGAATGTTGTGTAAAACAACAGTCTTTTCTCTCATCGGGCTTTGAAGCACCAGAGATTAATGGCTTTATTTCAGCAGCACAGATGAACTCAAACACATTCATATTGACCGTGTAACGCAGAGATGTTTGGTTTCTGACATTAAAGGATAAATCTGATTTATCTTAAAGAAACATAAACATAAAAACACAACAGACATATCTGAACTGCACGCTTTGCTGTCAGTTTACAGATTTTTCCTGATTTGTTGAATTACAGATAAAAAGTAAGAAAAAAAGATTAATGGTTAAAACTATAATTATATGCTTTTTTTTTAACACTTTACTGTCATTTTCCAGTCTTTCCTGCTTTACTGAATTACAGATAACAGTCCAAATTAAAAAAAAAAAAAAGAAAACGAGGAAAAACTGTAAATGTCACATGAAAAATCTGTATTTTTAAAAATATTTTTTTGTTCTTTTACACCATTTGATTGTAAATTACAGTACTTTTACAATACAAATAATTGTTTTACAAATATTTGCTGTCATGTTATGTTATGTTGACATTTTTTATATATTAAACATGGAAAATGATAGGCATTTTTTGAACGCTTTGCTGTCACTTTACAGATTTTTCCTGATTTGTTGAATGACAGATAACAAGTAAGAAAAAAAATATGAATTTGCATTTTACAAGGGAAAAAAATGTAAATAATAAGTCTAGATCTTTACAAATTTGTTCTTTTACACCATTTTACTCTGAAATTACACTATTGTTACCATATGACCACCTTGTGGGCTCCAGCTCGGGAAAATCTGACATTGCAAAGCCTTGTTTTAGTATTTTCCGTCTAATGTTTGGTCTGTCTGAGGGCAGCTGTCTGGCAGGCTCTCACTGTCAGTGTTTACATCATTACATTACAACTATTCACCAGCAGACGAGGTGGATTAACAGTTGTGGCAAACTTCTATTCCAAAATAAAGGCGACTAAATCGTGATGCAGGAAAAAATGAGAAGAGCGGCTGATCTCCAACACATTTTCTGACATGCATGAACGTATACTTGGGTTAATTAATCCATTAATTGATAGTTCGATACCATAGAAACAGTTCTTATCACAGCTGAGCCATTCTCAGCCATAACACTGCAGACTACGACTACACTGGTATTTAGCACCACTGTATGTACAATTTTTCTTAGCCAGACAGATAGATTAAACCTTTATTGATCTTACAGCATGGAAGTTTTAATATATTTTTATTTTTAAATTTTATCTAATTTTAATATAAGTTTTCTGCTAAGACGTGTAAATTCTTGTATATATTTTTCTTATTTTATTGTTTTATTTTTTTTTTTTTCTTTCTATAATTATTTTTTATTTTCCTATTGCTCATTCCCAACAGCTGAAACCTAATTCCTTGTATGTTGTGTCTGTATTTGGCCATTAAAGCTGATTCTGATTATTAACATCAGTCCTAGTCAGCAGCGTGTTCTAAAGGGTTTATTTTAGGGGCACTAAAACATCTAAATGGCATGGTAGCAGTGCATAAACAGAGAAGCAGTTATTATTTTTATATCAACATCATGTATGAGTGTGGACAGGCCTTTTCCATTAACTATCGTAACCACACCAAGATGGTAACAGCTGAAACCTCACAATCCTGCAGAAGTCTGACTAAAGCATCTGTTTAAAGACTAAAACTAAACCAGCATCAGGTGAAAACCCTCCAAACATCTCTCAGGAGATCTGCTTCCAGCTTTGACAAGTGTTTCATGTCTGCATTGACATTTACCCAAAGAATCTGAGAATCTTCTCTAAATAATAAATTGCAGCAATTAAGCAAGAGTTTCAGAAGTAATGAGCTGTCCCTTCTGCTTCATGTATTAAGTCAGAAAATTAACCCCAAAAAAAGCGTTTATCAAGTAAAAACTCTGAGCATTCTTGCAGAAAACGATTATCTGCCAGGCGCCGATGCTTCCGAGGTTTGAGCCCCTGTGAATCATTTGATATGAGCGCATTTAATTTAATCACGCATTAGCGTTCCTGCTCACCGAACCGTCACAACAACTCAATAATCATAATTGCATTCCACTGTTTAAATGCAGGCCTGTAGATTAGCCGCCTCCCGTGTGGGTGCAGCACACGTTTCCAAACAGCTAATGGCTCCCTGGAAAGACTTCCACGTTAAAAAAACAACAACAATCAGATGAGCCTCCATTCACAGCAACCAAACACACACACACACACACACACAAGACGAGCAACTAATTTTAGCTCTTAATTAAATCTGCCGCCTCTTGAATTCATCTCGAGCTTGTCACTGAAGACAATGCCGCGTTGTGCTAATGAACAGCGAGTAAAGTGCCTCTGAGTGTCGCTGCTCGGCAGCGCCTCGCAGATATCGGATCAGGAACACCTCAGCCGGTCCCCCCCACATGAGTGATTTTCTCAATTAGCGCAGCTGATCTGTGCAGCGATTGGACGGCAGGACGCGAACAGAAACGACGGCAGGCCCGTGTGAATAATCAGAACGTGTTTTTGTGGCGGTAATCACGTGTGTCGCCGTGTGTTCGTACTGTATGCATGAATGTACGGCGGTCTGTTGACTAGAGGGTAAAATTATCTGCCACATGTCTGCAGAACGGTTTTCAACGCTTTTACAACATATAGAACTCAAGTATGACAGCATTTTGTGCTTCACTACAACAAAATGAAACACCAGTGTGTGTAATGGCGTCACTATACTCTACATGATGTGTACTGGCTAATACTAACACTTTATCATACACAGTCATGACTCGATAATCCGGCACTAAATGTAAAACCTTCTTTTATGTCAGATAGCAAGGCTGTCGGATTGTCAAGACGGAGGTCCAGATACAAGGAGGGCTTGATGGTGGAAGGCTCATTTGTTGTTAGAATTCATTGTTTATAGTTGTTATAATAACTAGTGTGTTGTTAGAACACTATGCATCGCTGGATTTCACACCTAGCTGACTGGTGCGCTTGTGCACAGCCTGTCAGTTGACATCTAAGGTAAGTGGTCCTAAATCCGACAGGTATCTGATCTATTTCATGAGACTTCTGTCTGAACGGCCAGGTCACACTCATTCAACCTACACGTCATCGATACACGACAAACTAGGGCTGGTCCAGATAGCGCTTTATGGTCTCTGGATATTCAGACCCAATTAATGATGAATATTTGGTGCGGTCGGGGGACACTTCCACCCCGGGGCAGCGTTCTGACGGGGTGGAAGTGGCCGGAACGCACAGGCAGTACTTGGCTGCTGATGCCAGTTTAGGAGAGCAGTCACACTTCTGTTTCCACCATCGGCGGCGGCGGGGGAGTGGCGGGCGATTTAAAAGTTTTTCTAAAAATATACGCTCCACCGTGACCATCCGTGTTTACTTCCATAAACACTGAGCACACTCGCTGCGTGTGACGTCGTCGTGTCCTCTTCTGAGCATGAGGGACACTTTTGGGTTGTATGAAGTTCACACAGCAGATCACATACAAGTCGCATTGAACTGGAAATGTGGAAGAACTCACAAAAAAATCTGAACTGAGCTTTAAGTCCTGCAGTGTGAACGTAGCCAATCTGTGGGATTGTTCAGTCAGATAATACGCCGTTATCCTGATTGGTGAAATAAAATGTCATGTCGGAGTCAGAATCCAAGGCTGTCGGTATGTTAAGACTGTTTTTAATGGGTTCTGTTAGTTTTTCCTAAAAACCTGTCGGATAGCAAGGTTTAGGATTGTTAAGGGTCA
This sequence comes from Stegastes partitus, assembly GCF_000690725.1. NCBI lineage: Eukaryota > Metazoa > Chordata > Actinopteri > Pomacentridae > Stegastes > Stegastes partitus. The sequence goes on from NW_007578215.1 coordinate 211,333, forward strand.
GATTATCAAGTCACGACTGTATCTGTATTTACAGCAACTCTAATCAACTTTAACTGTAGTTGCCTGTAAATTATTTTGTTTTTTCTTCTACAAGGTATAAACTGTGACCTGCAGACATTCACCATAAATAACATATTAATGATTCACAACTGAGATCTGCCGACTCTGTTCGACATTTAAAAAAGCATATTCAACACCTAAAACAATAAGAGATAAGGGAAGGTACACGGATGTGGAATTTAGTCTTCAATGGCAGTAATGTTTAACAAACTGCACTATATTAAATATATTTTAGAAACTAGGGAAAATGATTTAACTTCATGTAAAAAAAGGGGGGGAAATGAGTATGTAGCTGCCTGAATGAAGTCAGTGCTCTAAGAAGCAGTGCAACAGAAAACACTTTCCCTAATTCTCCTGAAATTTTTCCCTCAAATATGCGACTTTTCAAATCAGTTAGATGAATCACGAGCTGAAGTGACAGAAAGGTGAATGTAAAATGTATTACAGTACAAAGAAGAGCTCCTATGAAAGATAAATGACTTCATCTGCACTTTTATTCCTGTTTGAAACTATTTAAATCACATCAAACTCTTTTTTATTTATATAGCACCTCTCATACAATAAACATACAGTTTGATAAATAAAGTATTTAAACAATGTGTAAAGTGACAACTTGTACGACTGAGCACCAAAAGCATCTAATTATGAGCGCCTACATTTTAAAAATGACATTAAAGCACAATGTAAAACGCTGACTTGCGTTATTCAGTTTAAGCTATAAAAAGTGCATTTTTGTGATTTCTATGCAAAAGAGACGACATATTTTGTGCTTGTTGTTGTTAATATTTCGCTGTGTGCAGGTTTCACTCAGCGGCATGTTAACTGTGCTGTAATGTGGCCTACATTAGCGCTGCCATATGACAGAGGGACGCCCATGCATAGCTAACCGCGGTGCTCATGTGTTGGATTTAACTCAATATGTGGAAACTACATATCTCTCAATCATAACCGTTCTGTTTTCGCTAAAGAGGTCACTGAGCAAACCGAGGCAGCGACTCTGCGGAGTCACATGTTGAGGGGAGACATTAAAACATGGAGGCAGCATGTGATGTAATTAAAGGTTACACTGTACGGGCACAACACATGGCTCTGAAACGGGAATTAACGAAGGCAAATGTGACGCCGGCAGTAGAATGAAATGAGATGAGAGGAAAAACAGCAACCCTTCACCTACTATTCATATTAATATATTCCCCTTTTTTATATACATACATAGAATATAATTAATTAGCGCTGCGTCGAGGTGAGTACAAAATTACCCCCCAAATATTCTGACAGTTGATTAATTTTTAAGCTAAAACAGTCCAATTGCAGCTCAGGTTTTTGTCACCAAGCTGAATCGAAACAAGACATTTAAAGACTCACTTTGAACCTTTTTTACAACATCTTCTAGACAAAAACATAATAAAAATAAGTGAGAAAGTAGCAGGCAGGTTAAGGCCTTGTCCACACGTAGCAGGGTTTTTATAAAAACCGAATATCCTCCCCCCTTCACACCACCTTGTTTTTAGAAAAAAAAAAAAAAAAAGTGTGTCGTTAAGCACATTCATAAGCTGCCAAACCTTTAGGTGGCAGGAGTTCCCCAAATCCTATCCAATCAGAGTAAGCTTCTGTCTCTCAACATTGTAAAATAACCGTCCTTAGCTTCATCCTTCGCCTGTGTTCTTGTACATGGACCAGTATCTGGGCTTGTAAAAACAAGAAAGCAAAAAGCTTGCTGGACAAGAGACAACGCCAACACAGGGCGTCCACGCTGTTTCCAAATGTAAACACAGGTCCCATATGTGATTTAAGAACATATTTTGTCGCAGGCAGTGACGTTTGGAAACGTAAAACCCCGGTTATTGACGTCCATATAAACGGAGTATTTGCAGATCTTCACTTTGGTTTTGAAAGAATCGTTTTTAATGACGTAAATCTGCGCTTTCGAGGCCAAATCATAGAAAAACATCTTTTTGTGAAACACCCTGCTACGTGTGAACGAGGCCTGAGAAAGAATGAAAACAGTGTTTCAATGTGGATCTTCTATTTAAAAAGAAAGAATAATTTCTCCACTTATTCTCAAAGTAATTTGCATTCACTTGTGCTCAGCCACCCTGAAACCTGATCAGTTTTCTATAAAATATGGGACACTTATCAGGAGAATCAATTCATTGTGTATTTCAGTTTTTAAGTCAAGTCACGGCTTCTCCAGAGATAATTATTATAAATATCACACTGAGGAAACAAATGCCGGACGTCGCCTTCTTTCTTTAACTTTACTAAATGCCTTAGAAGTTTCTCTACAATCGACCAACCGAGTTGCTGCACTAGTTCACAGTTTCTCCAGTAAAATCTCTAAAAGCTCAGGATCAATCAGCACCATCAGAGGCGTCAATGCTTTTTAATTTACAGCAAATATTATTTATTCTGAATATTTTCTGAGCGTAAGAAGTGCATTACAACAGCGAGTTTTGGGTTTTGATGCTTAAACTCTAATAGTATTAGCAGTTGTGGCGTTATATTGCTGCATGAACTGGTCTGATCGCGGATGTAAATACAAAATGAGGCAACAGATAGTCAGCCTAAAAATAAAAACTTGATTCATTACAGTCAGGCGTGGATAGTGAAGTTGGGCCAAAGCTAAAATAGTTCTGTTTTTATGCATGGCAAGAATGCCAGTGTTTCCTGAATCATCATAAACGCAAATGCTATTTAATCCAAAACGTACATATAGTCCTGCACTACTAATTTAAATAGCAAAAAGGACAAAAACGTACCTTAATATGCCAGTATAGTAGCTTAATAATACTTCCATTTAATGTAAAACAGAATTCAAACCCATTTTTTGTTCTTCCTGTAATGATTTGGTTCCCAAAAACTACTACAATTTATAATACAAGCACAATTTATGTGCAGTTTTCCACATAAAGCAGCCCTATTAGCTTGATAACATCCTGAAGATATTTAGGCATTACTTCTTCTTAAACACTGAAAACAGCTTAATATGCTCATATTTTTTATTTCAAACTTTGAACTGCTGTCTCTTCACTGCACAGTCTAGTCAGTGACATTATTTCAGAGCTGCTGCAGCAACAGTTGGACAATAATGTCTGCACATAGAAACCAGTGTGTTTTATAGCAGCTGCTTTGGGCGCCCATCTTATATAACACAGACATTGGTTTATCTCAAATCAATTCAGCCTGCAATGTTCACTAAAACAGACAAAAAGTTGTTTAAAAACACTCACCACTGTTCTCAGGATAACTCTCGAGCTCCCAAAGACTCTGCAAACCAGCGGGGTGAAACAATATTCCGTCTTTCGAACGATAAAAAACGACTTTTAGTTCGTTCAGAAGCTCCAGCCCAAAACAAAGATGGCGGCTCGTCAGTCACCTGCACTGGAAACAATGGTCAGCTCCGCGAAGCTAAAGTATGCTAACGGCGGCTAACAGCGAGCTAATTAGCATTTTTTTGCGGTCATAAATGTGACCAAGAAACTCAGCAACAGTCCAAATTAGCACCATAGCATAATATATACTCACGTGATGTAGTGAAATGTTCCAGGTGAAGTTAGTAGCGACGTTAATCAGGTAAATAAAATAAAACAAACCGCTCTGTGAAGCAGCGGCAGCTCCTAAAGCGGTGTTTAGCTATTAGCTAGCTAAACTCCTGTTGTGCCTTTTTAAACAGATTAACTCTGTTTCGGGGTTTCTCCTGTGTTCGTTTCATTTTCTGCGTTTAATTTGTATTATTTTCTTCGGTTTTGTGCCTGAAATAAGTGAGTAATTCCTCTGAACCCTCCCGCTGACCCCTGCGTGACCTTAAACCTTTGACTGGAAATAAAATCACTGAAGATTTTTTTTTAAGTGTTAAAAGTAAAAGAAAACACAGAAAAACCCGCAGCAGAACAATCATCAAAAGAAAATAAAAATAAAAATAGAATCTCATCACATTTGAGTGTAATCTTTTTTTAGTAAGTTTTTGATATAAAAAAGTTTTATTATGACTTTTAACCGTTTCTTTCTATTAATTTCTTTTAGTAGCAATGTATTTTATCCTGATATATATGTATGAATAAAGTTTTATCTTATCGTATAACTCATCCTTTGTCATTGTTCATTGCTGTTTATTTTTATCAGTCTTTATTGCAGACTGTCAGATTACAGATTCTCAGCACAGATCACTACTTACACAGAATTTATTCATTCGTGCACACAGATCATTAATAAAACATGGTGTCTTGTAGCAGGCAGCCAAGTACATTCAGTCAGCTGGATGAAGAGGATGAGGAAGGTGTTAGCACAAATCAACATTTTAGTGGCAATGTCGCTGTTATCTTGTAAAATATGAAAAAACAACATTAGGTTTAGCCCCAAAAAATGCAAAACACATTCACAGATTAAAATAACCCTGTATTAAATTCATCAATGTTGAGAATGTGGGGTTATGCTAAAAAAAAAAAAAAAAACATGCAAAAAAGTCACAAGTTATTGATTTAACATTAATGTTTGTGGTGAAAGTTTATTTCAGATTAAAATCAACGAGAACAAAAACAGGTTTTCCATCTAAACATTCGGCCTCCGACTGAACTCACGTCCTAAAAAACCTGAAACCTGGCCGCATGTTTGGACTCAGTCTGTTGAATCCCAGCAGCAACAGAGAAGCTGACACTTTAAATCATCAGGATTCACGTCCCAGTATTTCATTTAAGCACATTTAATCCAGCTGATGTATAGGCTTCGCAGTGAGCTGACGGATCTGGTGAATTGTTATGTCTTTACGTTTTAATAAACCACAACAGATTCGTCACGGTGAGTCTGCAGAGACGCCTCCGACCTCCTCTTACACTCAACATCAACCTTTTTACCGTCAGAATAAATGGAGCAAAAACAAACTTTCAAAAGTGTGTTTCTAATATTTTCACTGAACCGCTCGCGCTTACTCTGACATATCGCTGTTTGTCTTTAAGTTTGTCTGTGTTGACTTTGGAACGGGAGTCCGGTTCTGTATAGCTGAGGATTTTTTCTCGCCTGGAGGACAAATGACCGACGAAAGTTAAATATTTGGTATGTTGCTGTAAATTTTCATCACATTTCATCAGTCGATTGCGCCAGAGACAAACAAATAACTGAAAAAAAGCGCAAAATGTGAGTCTTTAGAGTCCATTGACCCTGAAAAGTGGAAAATAATCAACTTTTACGCCATTTTATTTGACATTTTCAGCTACATGCTCTTCTTTGTTTTTCTTTTGAGCTCATAAAATACAGTAAAAGGCTTAAACCTGATTCAGAATTTGCTAAACAAACGCTATTCTGCATTAAACCAGACCTGAAACTAGCAATCGAGACCATGAACTCGTGAGAAAAAACATTTAATGAGGGAACAAATCAAGCGAGAATTCTGTTAATTTTCTCATTTCTGCTTGCAAAGGAGTCGCCCCCTGCTGGCCTCTAACAAAAATGCAGGTCTTTAAGTATTTTGGCGAGTTAAGAGCGTAATAATCTCCTTTTTCTTGACGCATTTTGGATAGTTGCAATTATTCACATGGAATTTATGCGGCACAAGTTTGTTTTTATTTAGTTTTTTTCTCATTAATCATCTTGGATTAATCTCACGACCACTTAGAGTCAGAGATGTGTTTGCTTTTTAGACAACTGGCTGTGACGTATTGTGATTTTATTGAGCTTATTTTATGTTTTGTCAATTCGTGCATTTGTGCAGGAGCATACACATTTACTGAGGGAACAAATCAAGAAAGAATTCGGTAATTTTCTCATTGACTTCTATTCATTTCCCCCTGCTGGCTGCTAGAAACAACGCAGGTCTAAGAGTGTTTTTCAACTATTTTGGCGAGCAAATGGTGTAATTATCTCCTTTTTCTTGTCGCATTTTGGATAGTTGTAATTGTTCACATGGAATTAGTGCGACACACGTTAGTTTTTGAAGTATTATTTTCTCACCAATCACCTCGGATTGTCTTACTCTCTTGATTATATGTTCGCTTTTTACACAACCGACTGCACTGAATTGCATCCGTTTGTGCACATTTTCAGCTTGTGCACAAAAAAGCTGAGCATGAACACAGATAACTAGATAAAAAAAAGTACCATTAAATGGCGCCAAAGCTTGATCGACTTGCTTCATCTGGATGTCTTCCTCTTATATTACTACAAATCAGATATATTTCATTTCTGCACGCTGCAGACGAGGTTGCTGCTGGAATGTTTCAGCCTTTTATTGCTTGTTTTTGCTGTTCTTCAAGGGCGTAAATTCACACTTCATGCTCCAAATGTATATTTTCTCACGATTAAAGTCACGCCGCCTCGTAGCCGAGGCTCACGTGTGTTTTTTTGCGATGCGTCCTGATGCGTCCATCCACCCGTCCGCTAACCCATCTGCCGTCGAGCATCAGCTCATCGGCCCATCGCGACTCTGACTCGGCGATCTGCAGGGACGTTAGCACCGTTCGCACGCAGAATCGGCCGAGTGAATTATTCATGTTTAGCTGCACGGGCTTCTCTTAAAATACACTCCTGCGTGAAAACAAGCCCGATTAGCCACCAGCGGGTCCATTTCAGGCTCCAGCGAGCAGCGAGGGTCAGCGGATGAGTAATGGGAGGAAACGGGGATGTCCGTCGCTGAAAGCATTCGGCTATTTCAGGCCCACGGTCGTTTAACAAAGAGTCCTTGTTTGCTCCAAACCGAGCGTTTATAAAAACAATAGTGGAGGGCTGCAAGTTTATAGAGCGAAAGGCCGAAATGTCAAAGAGGCCGCCTGAAGAATGGCCGTCGGTGCGAACAGCTGATATCACTCCGACTCTTACTGTGCAGGAAGGGTGTGTTTCAGAGCTGATTTTTATAAAAAGCGTGTGGATTTGATCATGTTGACTCGTTTTACTTTAAGGTAGTGAATGTTTCATGCCACTAAACTGAACCTGTAACGTGCTGTTTTTCAAATTTTGCAGCTAAAGGTGGCGTCAGCTCTCAGTAACCGCATCAAAAACAAACAGCTTTCACAGATCGCATTGAGAATAAACCAACACAGACGCGTGTTGCTTCACATCCTGCAGCGATGGCGGCTGATGTACGATCGCTCTTCCCGCCGTTGCCGCGAAACACGTCCTGGCGTGATAAATGGAGCTTCTTATCTCCACCTCTACTTACTTTGGACCGACCGAGTTCGGCTCAAACTGGATCTTTCAACAGCGGTCTGACGCCATCAGAGCGCTCAAGAGTTCGTCTCGTTCATCATCCGTTAGAAACAAACAGATGCAAGACGGGACCGAGGAGCGGCTCGACTGGAGAGTAAGAAAAGGTTTAAAGGACAGTTTGGTTCTGAGTGGATCAGAAGTTCAACATTTCAGGAAAAAAAAGGCTCGTTTTTCCACTGACAGACACAAAGATTAAGATCTTTCAATTTGTGGTTCTATAATTTTAAAGAATTTCCGAGCTTTTTCTCGTGATTTAACCATTTTATTTATAGAATATCTGCTGTTTTGCCTTAAATTTAATTGTAATCTTGGACATTCCGATTTTTTTTCTTGTAAATTTAGGACTAAAAGAATATTAAATTTAGTTCTCAATAATTGTTATTTTACTCGTCATTTTTTTGTTGTTGTTTCTCCTAAATTTACAGTCTTAAAATTGGACCTTCTTAGTTTTTTTCTCACAAATGTATGACTTATGTCAGATTGTTTTAGCTTTTTCTCACTAATTTGTGAGTTTTTTGTTGTTGTTTTTAAATCAGAGAATATCTTAAAATTCTCTTAAATTTTTTTTGGGGGGGGGGTGTCAAATTTATTAGTTTTCTCTTAAAGTTACAACTTTAATATTGCATATTCTGATGGTTTCAATGCAAATGTATAACTGTAAAAGACTATTCAATTGAATTCTCAACATTTGTGAATTTTCCTCAGAATTTTACCGACTTTTTTGTTTTGTTTCTGATAAACTTAGTCTTAAAATTGGACCTTTTGAGTTTTTTCCTCACAAATGTATGACTTATGTCAGATAGTTTTAGCTTTTTCTCACACACATTTGTGAGGTTCTTTTAACGCTCCTCGTGCCCGACAACAACCTGAAACTCCTCCTGAAGTCGACTGTTGTTTTTACATGTAGACATGTTTGACATGTAGGACGCCACACCTTGGTGTGTTTAAAGCCTTGATGGAATCTCTTCAGGTTAAAATCAGGTCTTCAACACACCGAGCTGACACCTGAAATCATTTTTTTTGCTTAAATGGTGCTTTTCTATCCCGTATCTTCATCTCTCTGTACGATGTGACGGATGTGACATCTCTCCCTTTTGTCTGAGCTCATTAAACTTTTTTCTTCCCTATAAAAGGAAAAAAAAAAAAGAGGGAGTGAAACAGAGAGAAATGCAGCAGTGATCTTAGAGAACGCTGTGATTTATGGACTCTGGGAGGTTTTTCTTCGCCTCCTGCTGACAGAAAGTGACAGATTTTCATTTTCCGCTCGGCTCAGTGAAGTTATTGCATATTTCTGCTCTGTAGCATAAAAACAGTGTTAGTGGGTCGGTCAGCGGCGCCTCACAGCTCTCCGTTAGCACAGGCCTGCATGGTGGCGGTTCTGGCGGGCCTGAAGCCTCGGTACTGTCCGTCTGGGCTCGGGTATTCCTCCCGGACCCTCCAGATGCAGCAGCTGGGGATGGCAGGGTGGCAGTCGTCGGGCGGCGAGCCGAACCTCCAGCTGACGTACTGCTGGTAGGCGCAGTGACGTAGGGCGGCAGTCTGGACCCGGTCCGCCGGCGGTACCAGGGGGTCTCGGTACAGCAGGACGGCCTCCAGCAGGGGGCGTCGCAGAACCAGCTGGTCGAACAGCGGCGACGCCGAGATGCAGCTGCCAGAGCTTCGCCTGCAACACAGCTGCTCCTGCAGGAGGGAGGACGGACGGCAGCGGCCACAGTTACACCAGGACGGAGGCTCGGGTCGGGGGTCCGGCTCGGCTTTACGGTCCAGAGGAGCATCGTGATCTGGGCCAATACCGGGCTGCAGGAGGCAGAGAACAGCTCTCAGGTGTCCCAGGTCCTCCTGGTGGGACAAAGAAACACCTGATTAAGAACTTTATGCGCTGATGTGAACATGATGCCGACATGAGAGTTATTTAGGAGACAATATGATGGTTGAATGATTTTAACCACATGAACTTTAAAATCTGTGTTTGAAGGCACGTTTTCTTTAAAAATATGACTACAAACAAAACGACTACATTTATTAAAGCTGGAAACTGTAAAGACAAAAAGAACATATCCTGACACGTATCGGAAAAACAACAATATGATGTTTCTTGTCTCATTTCAATTTAAAAAAAATAAATAATAATCAAAAATAAACAATTTCTGGACTCCTGTGTGCAACCGAAGAAGCATGACGGACAAACAGTCAAAAATTCGGAAACTTCTCGGCTGAACTGCAGCCAGTGTTTCCTCAGAGACACTGAGAGGAAAATCCAACCTACTGGATCAGTAAATAAATACAGCATGGCTCAGAACCAGTGAACAGAGGAGCCAGTTGTTGGAGATACATCCAGCTGATGGTGGAACATCTTTCTACACTTATATCTGTAGTATGTGGAGACAAAACGACCACAAAGAGACACAAAATGACAAAATAAGACGACAAAGCAAGAAAAAAAAAGGCACAAAATGAACACAGAGAGATCAAACTGTCCCAAGGACGTATTTAATGATCAAAATGAGACACAAAACGTCAAAAATGAGACATAAAATGACAAAAACAAGAGAAAATAAGACACTGAATGACAAAAACAAGACACAACATGGTGGACAGGAGACATAACTATACCAAGGAGAGACAAAAAGACAAAAAAAAAACAACCAAAATGACACAAAACAAAGACGACAAGAGAGACTGAGAGGAAAATCCAACCTCCTGGATCAATAAATAAATGCAGCACGGCTCAGAAACAGTGAACAGAGAAGGCGATACATTCTAAGATTTATGACGTTCATTCAGTTTATTTTCTTTTATCTTTGCAGTAAACTGAGTCTGGGCTGCAGGTCTTTACCTTGCGAGGCAGCACAGACATGGGTTTGACGTCTTGTAAACTCTTCCTCTGCGATCTCTTCACCAGTCGAAGGTCGTCCTCGTCCACGTAGGAGACGCAGAGGACGCACTGCGACACGTGAAAGTCAACAAACTGTTAAAACACACAAAGGTTCTGGTGAAGCGGAGCAGCAGAGCATCACGTGGAGGCTCTCGTCACCTTCTGCTGGTCCCGGACGGCCTCCACCTTCCTCTCCGAGTAGTTGTGTCCCACCTCGGCCGAGTAGCAGCTGGTTCCGATCAGCCAGTCGATCAGCACCGTCGTCTGTAGAAACACACAGTTTCAGCTGAATGACGGAGAGTTTTTAACTCTGACAACATACGAAAGCTCATTTATTCTGCAGCTTTACTCTGTCTGGAGGGTTTAGTTATGGAAGTCTGCCTCTAAAATACAAAATAATATGAATAAATGATAAAGATCAGTGAGAGAAGATTAAAATATACATGAAATACTCCTTGAAGTCAACATTTTGACTTAAACTACAAAATAAAGTTGGAATAATGAAGCAAAACTTTAACGTTTTAACTTTAAATTGAGCGTTTTTACTAAAACAATGAAACAAAGTTAAGTTCAGGGAACAAAAAATAGTTTGAATGAGTCAAATGACATTCAGGGGGGAAAAAAATTAGAAATAATTACAACATAAAAAGTGGCACAAAAAAGGAAGAAATTATAGGATTTGCCCAATATTTTGACTGAAATAATTCAACTTAGTCAAAACTGTGGGTTAAAAAGTAAAACATGTAACTCATCAAGTCAAATTCATGAGACAAAGACTAAAAAATATGAGAAAAAAGAAAAAAAAAATCTATGTTAAGTCAAAATGTTGGCGAACAGAAAAAATGTAAAACATGAGATAAAAGTAAAAAAATATATAAGATTTATCAGATAAAAAGCCTAAATTTTGACTAAGAATTCTAAGATAAAAATGAGAAAAAATACAAAATAAAATGTGATATAAAGTCCAAAAATCTAAATGTTAAGTCAAAATGTTGACGGAGCAAATATTAAGCCTATAAAAGTAATATTCATGTCAGATAAAAGTACGTTTGACTGAGTAATTAAAAAAATACTGACTAAAAGGTTAAAGAAGAAAAATTAACAAAAATCTCCACATTTAGTCAAAATATGATCATAGAACAAGTTACCTTCTTAAATAAAAGCAAAAAATATGAGATTGAAAGAATTTTGACAAAGTCAGAGATATGAGCTTAAAAAAGTACAAAAATATAAAATAAAAGACAAAAATTGAGCTAAAAAGTCATAAAAGCTCAACATTAAGTCAGATGTCGACAAACACAATATAAATTTCCCTGAGGTCTTGTACCAAAGGGATTAATAAAGTTTTATTCTAATTCTAATTCTAATTTTATTCTAAATAAAGTCTAAATTACGAGATAAAAGTTTAAAAAAAAAAAAAAAAAAGGATAAAAAGTCTAAAATACAAGATAGAACAAATAATAAACAAAAAAAATTCAGAGATAAAAAAAGAACAAAAATCTCCATGTTTAGGCAAAATATTTTTTAAGTTCTTAAAAATTAAACATTTCAATTCCTAAAAATTAAAATTATGAGATACATGAGGGGAAAAAAAATCTGATAAAAAAAGTCAAAAAGATTTTTTTTTTTATTAAAAAATACCAAATCAAAATCCTGAGATTAAAAAAAATCAGTGTTTAGTGAAATTATTTTTTAAAAGTATTTTTAAAAAAAGTAAATACAAATATGAGATTGAAAGTTTCAATTTTGACAAAGTCAGAGATATAAGATAAAAAATGTTGCAAAATAGAAAATAAAATCCAAAAATCGGGCTAAAAAGTCGTAAAAGCTTAACGATAAGCAAAATGATACCAAAAAAAAACTCCACGTTTAGGCAAAATATAAAAAAGTGTAAATTATGAGACAAAAGTTTAAAAAAAAAAAAACAGATAAAAAAGTCAAAAATATTGCAAAAATTAAAAATATTAAAAATGTAGTTTAATGAAATTATAAAAAAGTGAGAAAAAAGGAAATAAAAACATGAGCTCAAAGTCAAAATGAAACTTAAATTTTGAAGAACAAAAGTTATTCTGAGTCAAAGTTGTGAATTAAGGAGTTAAAACATGAGATAAGCAGTATGAGCTGAGACGATCTGAACGCTGCTTCACTCCTTTTATCTCATAAATGTGACTTCAGCAGAACGTCTTCTGGAATCGTGACTGTTTTTCTTTTTCATTCCTTGTGTTGTCGGCGATCCTCCTCCTGTTTGTGCAGATGCAGCTCTTTGTTATGTTTGTGAATGAATGGAGTCTGTGTTTCCTCACCAGAGCGTAGTAGGACAGCGTCGAGCCGATGTAGAGGACGAGCTGGACGAAGCTGAACTTCCCCGCCTGGAAAACACATCAGAGTGTCGGTGCTCCGAGCTGAAGCCAGAAACTGAGAAGGGTTCAGGTCAGACGCTCTGCAGGGAAACAACCCAGCCAGCAGCCGGCTGACCTGATGAACAGCGCTTCACTAGTTAAGAACTTCTCTGACCAGAAACGTGCAGCTTTAGATTCACAGTTTGTCTTCTCTGAGCTCCCACTGCTCAGTAGTTTACGATTTCACACCTAATGTGGAAACTAGTCATGTTTTTGTCGTACTTTTCAACATTTTCAGTTCATTTTAATCTTAGAAAAGGATCTATTAACATCCACTGTTTGGCTTCACGATTTGTTCTTGTGCACATATTTGAGTTGTTGCCTTTTTCACAACATTTACAGAAGTCCATCCATCATCTATACACCACTTAATCCTCTCTAGGGTCATGGGGGGCTGGAGTCTATCCCAGCTGACTGAGGGTGAAGGCAGGGGACACCCTGGACAGGTCACCAGTCTATCACAGGGCTACACTTAGAGACAGACAACCAAGCACACTCACATTCACACCTACAGACAATTTAGAATCACCAATTAACCTCAGCATGTTTCTGGACTGTGTGGGAGGAAGCCGGAGAACCCGGAGAGAACCCACGCTGCACGGGGAGAACATGGAGACTCCACACAGAAAGATCCCCGGTGTCCTCACTGGGATGCGAACCGGCGACCTTCTAGCTGTGAGGCAACAGTGCTAACCACCGAGCAGAAGTTCAGTTCTCTAAAAATGTGTCAAATCAATTAACCTGATCCAACTCATGATTGCGATATTTAGAATGTCCTTTTCCTAATATCCTGACACACTGAAAACAATGACTGCAGTTTTTTATTTTGTGATTTAAATTCTTTTAAACACACAAATCGGTCAGATGGTAAAGCTCTGTCACAGCTTTTCTTTCTCCAGACGACTTCACATTTGTCCAGTTTTAGATTTTTTAAGGACATCAGATACATTCTTCTAATTCTAAGTCTAATTTCTTAACTTTGGACTATTGAGATACAAAAAACACATTTAAAAAACACGAGTGTGTAGTTCCTTTAGGAGGAACAGGAGTTCAACGCTGCAGGTTTAACCAACAAAAAGTTACCATGAGCGACAACGAACACAACAAGACTAAACGTTAATGCATTGAAGTCTTAAATCCAACCAGAGACTCTGACAAGTGCAAGGAAAAGTAAGAAAACACATGAAAACTTTGGCTTTGTTGGAAATGCAAATATCTGCAGGATTGAAGCCGATCGGGTTTAAACTTCCAGAAAAAGACACGAGAAACTGAAGAAGACAAAGGAGGAAATAAAAAGCTCAAACACTGGAAAACGAAGCCTTTAAAATGTCAAATAAAGAGAGAACAGAACCCACCTGTCCGAACACCATGACGTCGAATCTGATCCCGAAAGCTTTGTAGAGCGTCCGCTGCTCCACTCCGTCCATCAGGTTGTACTTCGCAAACCTGATCAGGAGAAACGACGAAGAATAAAAACAACCTGCAGAGACTTCAGGTTTAACAGGAAGCCAATTTATTTACATCAAAGTCTAAACACAAAAATCAATGAAGCAGGAACGTTTTCATCTTGTTTTTGTACATTTTATTGGTATTTTTGTGCCATTTTTGTGTTGTTTTGAAACATTTTCTGTCTTTCATGATGCATCTTTTTCTTGTTTTTTGTCCCGTTTCTGTCTTGTTGTCATTTTAACTTATTTTTGCAACATTTGATGGTTATTTTTAAGCTCTTTTTGTCCTGTTTTGAAACTATTTTTGTCTTGTTTCTGCTCAGATTCATCATATATTTGCACCACTTCTGTCTTGTTTGATGCCGTTTCCACCTCTTTTTTGTAACATTTAGTTTTAATACTCGTTTGCCTTGTTTCTGTACCACTTTTGTCTCTTTCTGCTCTATCTTTGTCTTGTTGTTGCAGTTTTTAACTTGTTTCTACAACACTTTGCTGCTGGTTTTGCATTATTTCATTGTTATTGTTGTCTTGTTTTTTAAATTGTCTTTTCCATTGATTACTGTCTTATTTTTGCACCACTGTTGTCTCGTTTTTGCTCAGTTTCATCATTTATTTTTCAACACTTCTGTCTTGTCTTGATGCTGTTTTAACCTCGTTTTTGCATCATGTCGATTTAATATTGTTTTTGTACCATTTTCATCTCTTTTTGTGTCTTGTTGTTGCGGTTTGTAAGTTGTTTTTGTAACACTTTGGTCGTGTTTTTGCATAATTTTATTGTTATTTCTGTGCTATCGGATTTGAAACTGTCTCTGGCGTGTCCTTTACATGGATTATTGACTTATTTTTGCACCACTTTTGTCTTGTTTTCATGCTGCTTTACGTCGTTTTTGCAACAATTTGTTTTGAAAATGTTGTTTATCTTGTTTTGCATCATATTTGTCTCGTGGTTGCAGCATTTAAATGATTTCATGAAGAGTTTGTTACTGTTTTGCACCATTTCATCTTGTTCTGATGCTGTTTTTTACCTTGTATTTGCAACTTTTTTTATTGCTTTTACGAACACTTGTTGTCTCATTGTCGTAGACTTTTGGTCCCCTGCTGTGGTTTTCTGCTGAACTTGACCTCTGACCTTCGCTCACCTGAAGTTGAGGCCGGGGTAAAGCGTCTTGTTGCTTTCTTTCTCGTCCAGACGCCTGAAGGAGTATCTGGGGAGGCAGTGGTGCATCAGAGGGTCCAGGTTACAGTCCCATTTGATCTGGATGCCGATGACGCCCCCCTGTGGTCGACAGGAGAAACCACAGTCAGACAGAGAGCCGCTTATCTGGAAAACTTTGCTGAGGAGAAACCAGAACTGAGCTGTTTGCATCTGTTCACAGTGACATCAGCATTGGATCTGAACACAGCGTTGAGGTATTTACATGACATAGGACCCTAAAGACAGTGCTGAAATAGTAGAAAACAGTACAAAAACAAGACAAAACAATGCAATCATAAAAAAAAAAAAAAAAAGGCCAAGACGAGACGAGAGCTGTTTCAAATCAAAACAAAAGTGGTGCAAAAACCAGAATAAAAGAGCAAAAACAAGGTAAGGCTGCAACAAAAAGACAAAAACAGGGTAAAACCAATCATAACATGATGCAAAAACAAGACAAAAAGCACCAGAAAAGAAAAAACCTGTTTCAAAACAAGACAGAACAGCACAAAAACAACAATAAAACGTTGCAAAAACTACGTAGAAACAAGACAAAATGGGAAAAAACACTTCTAAACAAAATGGTGTGAAAATAAGACAAAAATGGTGCAAAAACGAGATGTAAGGAGTATAGCAATAGTGCAAAAAAGGAGAGAATAAAACGCTGCTAAAGCTGTTTTTCAAACAAGACAGCAATGTTGTAAAACCTTTTCTTTTTTTTCTTTTTTTTTAATATGCAAAAACCAAACAAAAAAACGGGACAAAAAAAATTGCAAATAAAAATGAAATTTTGCAAAAAAGACACAAAAAACAAGTAAAAAGTAAACTAACAATAATGGAAAATGACTCTAATGTTTGTAGAAAGGACGTGTTTCAAATAATTATTTATGGTTGTGAGAGAAGTTAACAGAGAAATGAAGGACGTCTTCCTGGGAACAGAAACAGCACAATATTTATTATTATTACTATTATTATTTACGGACTGCAAGGTGGTGCAGTTGGTAGCACTGTTGCCTCGCAGCAAGAAGGTTGCCGGTTCGCGTCCCGGTGGGGGCACCGGAATCTTTCTGCGTGGAGTTTGCATGTTCTCCCCGTGCAGCGTGGGTTCTCTCCGGGTTCTGCAGCTTCCTCCCACACAGTCCAAAAACATGTTGGGGTTAATTGGTGATTCTAAATTGTCTGTAGGTGTGAATGTGAGTGTGCTTGGTTGTCTGTCTCTAAGTGTAGCCCTGTGATAGACTGGTGACCTGTCCAGGGTGTCCCCTGTCTTCACCCTAAGTCAGCTGGGATAGACTCCAGCCCCCCATGACCCTAGAGAGGATTAAGCGGTGTATAGAAAATGGATGGATTATTATTTACTTATATGCTGACTTTGCCGTTTCAGCCACATGACCTGAGGCAAAACTTCCTCATCTGGTCTGTTTCACTTCTGTCTGAGGACAATGAAAGCCTCGGAGAACCCAGAAAGAGAAAGTGTCCTGGTCTCATAATGTCGCTGCATCCTGGAAACTCAATAAAACAACATTTTACTGACTGGAGCCAGAAAAAAACATTCCAAGATGTAAAAGAAATGAATCTCACCTCCACCGCCATCTCTGAGAACTTCTCTCCGGCCGCCCGGACGACGTCTCCCAGTCTGAAGATGGGACACAGCGGGTCGTTTCTATGGTTACAGGTCTTCAGGTAGGCATCGTTCATACCTGGGAGGATGTTACGTCTGAAAACACAGCATTCACAGAAAGTCACAAGTTTCCTCCCAGCGCTGAGACATGAATCATTTGTTTTTTCTGTTTTCACTCTGCAGGAACACTCTGATCATTACAGGTCAGCCAGAGGGCAGCAGGGGCTCAGAACGGTGAAGAACGTGACGTATTTTCATGTAAACCTGGAAATAATTAGAAAGGATTTAGGAACATTTTGAGAGTTCTGACGTGTAAACGGAATAAAAACACATCAGATTCTAAAGTTTTTAAACTGCTGGAACTTTTTTTCATTTGTTGTATTAAACTTTTACAAATTTAAAAAAAGAAGAAGAAGAAGAAGCAGCATAAAGCACAAAACCAAGACAGTTTCAAAACTAGACCAAAACAGCACAAAAATAATGATAAAGTATTACAGAAACAAGATGAAATATGTGCAAAAACAGGCACAGAGGGTTGCAAAAAACTGTGCAAAACCTAAACAAAAATGATGCAAAAGCAGAAACAAAGTGTTTTGTGAAAACAAGTTAAAACTGCAGCAACAACAACAACAGCAAGACACAAATGGTGCAAAAAGTGACAATAATGGTGCAAAAATAAGACAAAACACGGTGCAAAGATAAGACAAAAATTGTGCAAAAGTAAGACAAAAGTTGTGAAAAAAAACACATAAAACTGGTGCAAAAAAAGATTTTAAAAATGGTGCAAAAAAAACCACATAAGTGGTGCAAAAAAAGACAAAAAGGTGCAAAGATGTGACAAAAATTGTGCAAAAATAAGACAAAGATGGTGCAAAAAAAGACAAAAGTTGTGCAAAAGACCCCAAAAGTGGTGCAAAATAAAGACAAAAAGAGTTTCAAAACAAAAGTTGCACAGACAATAAAAGCATCTTCACTTGTTGCTCTACTAACATGAGAGACGTTTTATTACTTTTCATCTGTTAACAAACTCAACATTTGTCTTTTGATACTTTTATGTTTTGCATCATGTCTCATCGTTATTTCTTACAAAAAGAAAAGTCAGATTATCACCGTCTGTTCTGTGACATTCTGCCACGTTCTTGTAGATGTTGTGAGAATGATAAAAAAAACAACCTTCAAGCAACAGTTAAACACAACAGAGTGAATCCCAGCAGCTTGATTTCCTCTCAGACACCATAACTGATGGGATTCATCAAACTAAAGAGCTGCAACATGAAACATGCACAACAACGAGACACAGATTCATCTTTTCCATCAACCAACATTCACAGAATCATCTGACTGTCCCTGCCTGCACCTTCAACAGAAACACAGCTTTTAAAAACTAAAGATCTGATGAAACTCTCTGAACCAGCGTCATGTGGAAGCGCTTCTCTCACCGGATGAAATTGAAGGCGGGGAACCGGATGTTGTTCTTGATGAGGACGGTGAAGTTCTCGGCTGCTGCCAGAAGAGCCGGTCTGCAACAACAAAACCACAATCGTCAGATCATGATAAATAAATACACCAAACACCAGAAACGCTGCTGTTGGGCTCCTGGAATTACAAGAGTCAGAAAACAGGAAGAAAGTCTGATATTGGCTCAGTGCTGCCCTCTGGTGACCAAAGTCTGGAGCAGCAAGTGAAACCTGAGCAGAAACCACACCAACAGGATTAGAACTGTGTTTCTGGTGTCTACTAGAACATGCTCACATGCTTTAATGTTAAAAAACACTTTGCTTTTCTCAGCTGGTCCGACAGAAGTCACACAAGTCTGGACTTTAAACGGGATGTTTCAGGAGTTTTCTCCAGTTTGGTGTCAAGGTTGAGCTTTGGAAGTTTGCAGACTTTATATATGCATTAAAAATAATGATTTTAAAAACAGCTGTAAAACACACTAAAGGAAAAGAGGAACCAAAAACACAGACTTTGGGCTCTTTATCTTGAATTTAACATGTAAAAAAAAAAGAATGTTTCTGCACATTGTCATGAATTAGTGCAAAAATACAGCCACAGTCAGCAGTTTTTCTAAAATACAGTAAAAAATTGTAAAAATCTGATGCCACAAACCAAAGTTCAGCTCAGAACGGTTCACAACTTGACTAAGGCAACAAAGAATGTTGTTTTTTTTAATTAAAAAAAAAAGAGAGAGAGAGAGAGAGAGAGAGAGAGAGAGAAGCAGTGTAAAACACAAAACCAAGACAGTTTGAAACTACACGAAAACAGCACAAAAATAATGATGAAATATTACAGAAACAAGATGAAATATGTGCAAAAACAGTCACAGAGGGTTGCAAAACACTGTGTCAAAACAAAACGATGCAAAAACAGAAACAAAGTGTTTTGCAAAAAAAAAGTGAAAACTGCAGCAACAACAACAACAAGACATAAATGGTGCAAAAAGTGACAAAAAATGGGGCAAAAATAAGACATAAATTGGTGCAAAAAACACAAAAGTGGTGCAAAATAAAGACAAAAAATGGGGCATACATATGTCAAAAACTGTGCAAAAATAAGATAAACTGGCTGAAAATAAGTTAAAAACGGTGCAAAACAAACACAAAAGTGTTGCAAAGATATGACAAAAAAGACAAAAGTTGTGCTAAAAACATAAAAAAAATTTGCCAAAGAGAAAAATGGTGCAAAAAAAACACAAAAGTGTTGCAAGGACATCACAAAAATGATACAAACGTGATTTAAAAAAAAAAAAAAAACTGCAAACTAACTGCAAAAATAAGACATAAATTGGCTGAAAATATGTTAAAAAACGGTTCAACAATAAGACAAAATGTTGCAGAGACGATAAAAGCATCTTCACTCATTGTTCCAAATAATATGAGAGACTTCTTATTGAAGGAACTGTTCAGCTTGATCCGGGTTACCTCGGCGGCTTGGTCCTGGCCTCTATCGGACACCACGCCGACACTTGGCAGGTTTTCCTCACCACGTCGAACTTCACACACGATCCCGTCTGAACCCCTGCAGACAAACAAGCCGTCCTTTAACTGAAGCATAAAGTCCAGAACCCACACGGCGGCGACACATTCCTCGCCTTCACAAGGAAATGGCTCAGGTTGTCTCCACTCGTGAGTGTTGGCAGCAGCAGGACGGAGCCAATAAACTGTAGTCTGAGTTTATGATCACGATAAAACACATAAAAGGTGATTAAGTGGAAATCATCAGCGGTTTTCTGATCAAAAATCTTTTAGTTGCTTGAAAGTGTGTTTTTCAGAAACTACGGATTTTTAAAATGGCATCTGTGAAAACAATCCACATTCAGCACTTTCAAACTAAATAAACCAGAAACGATCGCTCTGATTTCTCATCTCACTGATTTAGAACCATATATGAGACCACAGCTTGTTGTATCGGCTCAATCATTTATGACATTTCAATGAAAAATAAATACATTTTCATTTTTGCGACCAAGTATTTGACATTAAAAGTCTTCTACATGTTTACACTGATAGAAAACATCACTACCTGTCTTGTGCTTTATCAGTTATTTGGTTAATAGCTGCTCCAAGATCAAACTTTTGAGATTAATTGGTCTATTTGTCCAGTACTGCAGATTCTGAATCAACAATGTGATAAGAAATAAGAAATAACGGTGGACAACAAGTTTTGGGTTATATTACCACAGTAGTTTTTTTTTTTTTTTTTTTTTTTTTTAACATTTTATTATTATCATTTGTATTTATTTTTATTTTGTATATTTTTATTCTGTTTTTAAAATATTTTTTAGATATTTTTTTTATTTTTTATATTATTAAAAAATGCATATTAAACAAGGGCTCGGGTCTTAAGAGGTTAACGACATGTTGTTGTCGACGGGCTTTTTTTTTTCTTTTTTAAAATAAAGTTCCTTTCAAAACACACCTCTTTCAATATCCATATTTTAGGCTTTAAAACGTTCGGCTAAATCAGAGCTGAAATGATGACTTCTGCTACTTCTGGAGCTCTAAGAAACCAAAAGCTGAGATGAGCAGAAATATAAAAATAATGAAAATAAGCGAGTAGTATGCAAAAGTACTGTTGACGGTAGACTGATCTGCATGTTTGGTTGCTCTGAATGGGGAGAATAACAACACTGCACAGAGTTTGTTCTATATTTAGATGCTTCGTGAGTAGAAATAGTGACGTTACACTGATTCTACAAGTATTCATGTTATATGTTGATGCTGATGTTATGTAGAGTTTCCTACATGTGATGCAGTTTGAGAAATCTCTAGTTTGGTTTTCTGGCCTTTGTTAGTATTTTCTGCATCATGAACACGTGATGCAGGTTTTCTAAAAGCTCGTCTTGTGTTGCTTTCAGACACAGAATCAAAATGAATTATCATGAACTAATCAGTAGTAGTGGTGTTAGTTTGGTACCGTGGCTGTGCTGGTCCCAGCCTCCTCTCTCACAGTCCTGGTCAGAGCGACAGCCTCCGCCTTTGGAAGGAACCTGGAATAAAAACACTGCTGCAAAATAAGAAAGTTCTGCTAACTGTCCATTAGCACTGAGCAGCTAACTGACTGGTTAAACATGTGAAAACAGCACTAAAGACGAAGCAGCACCTCTGCACACTTTCCCTGCTTCTGGTTCTGCGTCACGATGACGTTGGTGATCACGAAGAAGGAGTTTTTCTCCTGAAAGCAGACAGAACAAAAACGTCTTTAAATGCTCCTCCTTGTTAAAAACCGAGAGTCGAGAGTCTCAGCAGCAGCAGCGGAGGACCCACCTGAGAGGCTCCGCTGAAGTCCGCCACGTCCCAGACGAGCTCACCGACGCCGGGCAGCCGAGCCTGAGCGACACCCTTCACCTTGGTGGTGACGGAGCTGACGACCAGGTCGAAGGCCTGGTACTTCCTGTCCCACAACATCATGATGCTGCAAATACAGGAAGGAACACGCAGTTTACAGGTGTTCAAGGGTGTTTAAAGGTGTTTAAAAGTGTTTAAGGGTGTTTAAGGGTGTTTAAGGGTGTTTAAAGGTGTTTAAAAGTGTTTAAGGGTGTTTAAGGGTGTTTAAGGGTGTTCAAGGGTGTTTAAAAGTGTTTAAGGGTGTTTAAGGGTGTTTAAGGGTGTTTAAGGGTGTTTTCGGGTGTTTAAGGGTGTTTAAGGGTGTTCAAGGGTGTTTAAAGGTGTTNAAAATCTTAAATACAACATTTTTCGAGGCATTCTTTGTTCTGAATTCAGTGTTTCATTTACTTTTAAAGACCCTGTGCTCTAGATGTCAGTGTAGAAATGATTTTCCGTCCCCACCAGAAGATCCTTCTCCTGCCATTGGGTCCAGCCCGGTTCTGAAACCAAACCAAGAATTTGGTCTATGCATGGCTAGTTGTTTTTTCTGCTTCTCTTGCAGATAAAGAGCTTCTTGTCTGCAGCAGGACAAGCGTATTGTTATGTGGAAAACTGAGCGACCGTCGCACAAAGACACAAGAAGACGCACAAGCCGTCATGTGTGCAGAGCTGGAATGTAACCGACGACATTAACCGTCAGACTTTCTGCAGAGTTGAACGAATGAAGCGTTGGTTGTTTTAAGACGACAGAGACACAAAACCCTCACAAACACACAAAACTAAAGATGAAAAACAGCTACAAAAAGACATAAAACAACCACAAAAAGCACAAAATGACCACAGAAACCCACAAAGAAACACAAAATAACCACAGACACAAAAGTAGAATGACACAAAACAAAAGCAAAAGACCCCCCAAAAAAACCATAAAGACACACAAAACAACCAGAAAAAAAGACAAAACTACCACAGAGAGGCACAAAATGACTGCAAATGGACACAACACTCCCACAAATGGACACAATTAGAAAGACGAAAAAATGATTGCAAAGACGCACAAAACCAAAGCAAAAGATCCAGAAAAACTACAGAGACACAAAATAAAAGAAATCAAATGACTGCAAATAGACACAAAAATATCAGAAACTCTTGGAAAAACACACAAAAGCCCAACAAAGAAACACAAAAGACAAAACAAAAGCAAAAGACGAAAAAAAACAAAAAACAACAAAGACACACAAAACAACCAGAAAAAGACAAAAAACGACCATAAACACACTTACCTTATCTTAAATGGACACAAAACTCCCAGGGAGACACAAAATGACAAAAAAAACACACAAAAGCACAACAAAGAGACACAAAACAACCACAAAGACACAAAACAATCACCAAAGTCATAGAAACCATGACAAAGACAAACAAAACAAATGCAAAAAAAGATTCCATTTTGTGAGTTTACAGTTTTTATTGCGTGATTCTTTAGTTGTTGTTTCGTCCAAATCAGACAAACAAAACAAAACGTTGACACCGTTTCACCAACCACCGTGCTTTCAGGAGACGTGACGTGAAGCTGTGCGTCGTGTGTCCTGACCTCCTCACTGGAACATCTTCCGGAAGCGGGCTTTGAGCATGTCCAGGTTCGGGTTGTCCTTCATCTTCTCCGGCATGCTGCTGGCCTTCATCAGACTCTCGTTGGCTTCGTCGACCAGCTTCTCTCCGACCTCCTTCTTCACTCGATCCCTCCAGGCCTCCAGCTTGGGCCGGCCCTCAAACACCTTCACGCCGGCTCCAGTGGGCTGCAGAAACCAAGACTGCTGGTGAATAAACTAAATGTGGATTAAACACCAAAGCCACAGTTTCTTCTTTTAGTTAGTGTGAGTTCAGGACGAGAGTCAGGAAAAAGTCTCAGAGTTTGTTATAAATGTGTCTACTGGAACCAAACACTAAGCTCTATGAGTCTTCTTCCCACATCATAATCCACTTTGAGGTGCTGCAGATTGAACTCTGGATTGCACAGAGCTGAACAGATTTATTAGACCACCACCCAGTGTCAGGTTTACACCACAGCTGCCCTAAATTAACAGCATTGGTAATTACCTAAATCACTTCTTATGTTTCTGTAACNGTGTTTAAAGGTGTTTAAAAGTGTTTAAGGGTGTTTAAGGGTGTTTAAGGGTGTTTAAAGGTGTTTAAAAGTGTTTAAGGGTGTTTAAGGGTGTTCAAGGGTGTTTAAAGGTGTTTAAAGGTGTTTAAGGGTGTTTGAGGGTGTTTAAAGGTGTTTAAAAGTGTT
The DNA here is from genome assembly GCF_000690725.1 of Stegastes partitus. NCBI lineage: Eukaryota > Metazoa > Chordata > Actinopteri > Pomacentridae > Stegastes > Stegastes partitus. The sequence goes on from NW_007578215.1 coordinate 235,241, forward strand.
TAAGGGTGTTCGAGGGTGTTTAAGGGTGTTCAAGGTTGTTTACGGGTGTTTACGGATGTTGAAAGGGGTGTTTATGGGTGTTTAAAAGTGTTTATGGGTGTTTAAAAGTGTTTATGGGTGTTTAAAAGTGTTTATGGGTGTTTAAAAGTGTTTAAAGGTGTTTCAGGTTGTTTACGGGTGTTCAAGGGTGTTTTAAGGTAAACAGAAGGAGAACACGAGTGAAGAGAGAGAGAAGTTCAGATCAAAGATAATCAGGATGTTGTTGTGGTTTTAACCGACTCAAACCTGGTTTAATTTTATTTAATTTTTTTATTATGTTAACTTGCAGGTTCATTGTTTGGTTTCTAAGAAGCCACACAACAGAACGAATCCAGTCTTGGTGTTTTAGTCTCTTTTTACCACTGTTTTTGTTCACTTGTTGCACAGTTTCTGTCTAATGTTTGCGCCGCTTTTTCAGTATTTCTTGTGTCGTTTTTACACTGCTTTAGTTTTTGCACTGTTTTTGGCGTTGCACACTTTTCGTCTTGTTTTGCACTGTTTTCTGTTGTACAGTTTTTCTCTTGTCTTTGCACCAATTTTTGCACCAATGTTGCCGTCTCTGCACCATTTTTCTCTTGTTTTACAGTCTTATTTTAATGATTTTTATCATAAAACAGTTTTTGTCTTATTTTTACATCTTTTTGTCTTGTTTTTTTTATCTTGTTTTTGCAGTTTTTATCTTTTTTTAACACAGCTTTGGTTTTGTTTTTACAGTTTTTGTCTTGTTTTTACATTTTTTTGTTTTAACACAGTTTTATTTTTGTTTTTACAGTTTTTGTCTTATTTTAACAGTTTTTATCTTGTTTTTAACACAGTTTTGTTTTGTTTTTTAACACTGTTTTCGTCTTGTTTTTTGCAGTGTTTCTTGTAGTTTTTCTACGATGTTTTTTGTGTCTTACACTATTGTTGTTGTTGTTGTTTGGTTTTGTTACAGTTTTTGTCTTGTCTATTTACTAGTTTTTTCTTGGGTTTTTTTGTTCTCTTTTAAATTTTTAAAACAGTTTCATCATGTCTCAGATCTTCAGGTTGATTGTTTGCTGACTGCCACACCACTGGTGACACAGGTTCATGGATGAGTTGACAAAGTTGTGTTGAGTCTCAGAGAAGCAGATTATGTTTGTTAGTTCAAACTGAATGAGTAACCTGCTGTATATGAACATGTGAGAACCAAAGACAGGCAGCTCCAGCATAAACATAAACACACTTTAGGTATTTCTGTTAGTATAAATCCTTCTGAGCCTCCAGTTCACGGACTCCTGTCAGTGTCCACAGAACTAGCAGGACTTGTGAAAGTGCAGGCTGAGGAAGTAAGCGCCGAGCTGCAGACGTGTGTGGGCTGAAACGTTGCACTCACCAGATGAAGAGCAGGATGGCAGCGTTCAGGCTCCACTTCAGAGAGCCGAGCCGGACCGACTGGATCCGGACCAGCTTGTTGGTTTCGTACTGACAGAGTTGCAGAATGGAGCAGCTCGGCATGTTTCAGGCTCCCGGTTCAGTCTGCAGGTGCTGAGGGAGGAATCTCTGACTCATTCCTTCACTGCTGCTTCCTGTGAGGACGGTCACATGACCAGACAGCTGCTGCACACAC
>NW_007578215.1:237045-240002 GCF_000690725.1 Stegastes partitus
GCTGGTTAAAACATACAGCAGCCTACCAGGAAAAGTCATTGATCGCTATCTTCATCTTCCTCCTGCACTAAAACCACTAAAGTCGTCTTCTTCAGTGTTGGAACTGAACAGCCTCAGAATGACTTCGTCACACACTTCCTCAGTCTCTCTTTTGTTGTCGCTCTCAATGTCACTTTCGTCTTGAGGCAAATTCATAAAAATCCATAAATTAGACGCATCGTTGTTCAAAGCGTGTGAAAAAAGTCGCAGCTTATAGTTTGGAAATTACGCTAGACAGGAGGTCTGATACCTTTGTTAAGAACTGTACCAATCCCAAAAAGCCACAGATCTGCATTTTCATCCTCGCAATGAGGAACTCAGCATCCCTCGTGGCCTTTTGCTTCAGCTGTGAGTGACTGAAATGCAGATCTTTGCTGCAGGTCTTCGGTGCATGTTTCTGTTGTAAAGTGTCCAATAACGGGGAAAAAAGAAGTCCCACTAGAAAGATGATGGATCCTACATTTCTCACAGTGCAAATTAAAAGTTGAGAAAGTCCCAACAAGCTGAGTGGCAGCAGTCCTGACAGATAAACTAGTAACGGTAGCGTGTAAAATGTCTTCTCAAGTCCAGTCGATCTTAGGTTGGTACGTTAAGACAGCGCTCATGGTTTTAACGGCAGCTCCAACAGTCCTGATGTACCAGGTTTCACTTACCGGTACCAGTAGAGATATTATTACCTGTGAGATCTCCACCAAAGCCACCAGATCAGCAATAGAGACTTCGTTGCCGATGATGAACGGTTTGTCCTGCAGGAACTTCTGCTCCAGCAGGTCCAGTGAGTGCTTCAGATCCTCGAGGGCTACGTCCATCTTCTCCTTTGGGGCCTTGCCGTCCACGATGACGGGATAAAAGACCTGAGAACAGAGACGCAGGGAGATCATTGGGTACCAGAGGCCGCTGTTGATGCTCCGATAAGACGGAAACAAATTAAACTAGATTTACAGCTTTTGGCTCATACGTGCTTTAGAGAGTCGCTCCATGAAAAACCAGTCAGTGCCTCTTTCCTCACCTCCTCAGAATCAGCTGGTTCTTCATCTACAGTAACTTCAGTTTAGTTAATGAAGTTATGCAAAGTTTTACCTTCATACTGTGAATACTTTCAGAGTTACAGGCTCTCAAAGGTCCAAATTTCACACTTTTAAAATGACTTTTTCCCATCATTTCTGAGCCTCAGACCTTCATCAGTCCAGCGGACACATGACATGTTAGAATGAAGAACACATCTGAGATCTAGTAGAAACTGACACCAGATCAGTTTTATATCCATCCAGGTGTCACTCTGGATCTGGTTTTGTTCACCATGATTGTTTGTCTATAATTTTTTTAATCATTTTGACGAATTTTAAAGCCATTACAGAACAATGCTTGAATCAGTCTGAACATTTTATGAGCAAGTTTTGAACAATNCGCGGCAGCCTGTTGGCGTTCATCAGACTCTCGTTGGCTTCGTCGCACAGCTTCTCTCCGACCTCCTTCTTCACTCGATCCCTCCAGGCCTCCAGCTTCGGCCGGCCCTCCAACACCTTCACACCGGCTCCAGCGGGCTGCAGAAACCAACACTGCTGGTGAATAAACTAAATGTGGATTAAACACCAAAGCCAGAGTTTCTTCTTTTAGTTAGTGTCAGTTCAGGACGAGGGTCAGGAAAAAGTCTCAGTTTGTTATAAATGTGTGTACTTGAACCAAACACTAAGCTCTATGAGTCTTCTTCCCACATCATAATCCACTTTGAGGTGCTGCAGTTTGAACTCTGGATTGCACAGAGCTGAACAGATTTATTAGACCACCACCCAGTGTCAGGTTTACGCCACAGCTGCCCTAAATTAACAGCATTGGTAATTACCTAAATCACTTCTTATGTTTCTGTAACGGTTAATACACCAGTATGTAGAAGCTCTTTAACCCAAATTATATTTTTAATTCTAAAATATAGTTATTATTAATATAAATGAATTTATAAATATACTATTTTACAAAAAAAGGAGAAAAAACAGTGAAGCACATTATTATTTCTTAATAAAAATAAATTTTATTTATAGAGCGCTTTTCACAAACTCAAAGACGCTTTACATGTTAAAATAAAAACAAAACAAATAGAAAAAAAGCAAATACAAGTCTACAGAATAAGTCAAACTAAAGAAAACAGAACAAACAGTTGGAAAAGCAAAAGAAAATAAATAAAAATAAATACACACATACATAGTTAATGTTGTGCAGATAATGTGATGTGTGTAGATTAGTGAGGTGACAGGTTGAAAGCAGTGCGGAACAGGTGTGTTTTTAATTTGGACTTGAAAGTGGTCGGGTCAACAGTGTCGCGAATGTCTTGTGGGAGTGAGTTCCATAGGAAGGGGGCGGCAACAGAGAAGGCGCTGTTCCCCCAGGTTCTTGATTAAGACGTCAAATTATAATTATTTACTTGCACTCCTGAACAGAAAAATTAATGTTAATGCTTGTTTAATTTCTAACTTGTCAGAGAAGCCCAGTGAGCCGGCTCAGATTTGGGGACAAAAATTCCTGTTGAAAATGGTAAAAGGTGGAGAGCTGAGGGGGAATTAAAGCACTTCATGATGCTGGATGGTCTACATATAAGTTACCGTAAATTCCAGACTGTTGAGCACCTGAATATGAGCCACACCCGCTGACTTTAAAAAGAAAACAAGTTTTGTACATATACAGGCCGAACTTGTCTATGAGCTGCAGGTGTCCACGTTGTTACATGAGATATTTACACAGAAAGATTTTTTAACTTTTAATTAAATACGTACCGGTAACACACAAATACGTAAATGTTATTTTCTGAACAGTGCCTGTAACACAGCTGGTTAAAACATACAGCAGCCTACCAGGAAAAGTCATTGATCGCTATCTTCATCTTCCTCCTGCACTAAAACCACTAAAGTCGTCTTCTTCAGTGT
>NW_007578215.1:240242-243453 GCF_000690725.1 Stegastes partitus
TGAGGAACTCAGCATCCCTCGTGGCCTTTTGCTTCAGCTGTGAGTGACTGAAATGCAGATCTTTGCTGCAGGTCTTCGGTGCATGTTTCTGTTGTAAAGTGTCCAATAACGGGGAAAAAAGAAGTCCCACTAGAAAGATGATGGATCCTACATTTCTCACAGTGCAAATTAAAAGTTGAGAACGTCCCAACAAGCTGAGTGGCAGCAGTCCTGACAGATAAACTAGTAACGGTAAAATGTCTTCTCAAGTCCAGTCGATCTTAGGTTGGTACGTTAAGACAGCGCTCATGGTTTTAACGGCAGCTCCAACAGTCCTGATGTACCAGGTTTCACTTACCGGTACCAGTAGAGATATTATTACCTGTGAGATCTCCACCAAAGCCACCAGATCAGCAATAGAGACTTCGTTGCCGATGATGAACGGTTTGTCCTGCAGGAACTTCTGCTCCAGCAGGTCCAGTGACTGCTTCAGTTCCTCGAGGGCTGCGTCCATCTTCTCCTTTGGGGCCTTGCCGTCCACGATGACGGGATAAAAGACCTGAGAACAGAGACGCAGGGAGATCATTGGGTACCAGAGGCCGCTGTTGATGCTCCGATAAGACGGAAACAAATTAAACTAGATTTACAGCTTTTGGCTCATACGTGCTTTAGAGAGTCGCTCCATGAAAAACCAGTCAGTGCCTCTTTCCTCACCTCCTCAGAATCAGCTGGTTCTTCATCTACAGTAACTTCAGTTTAGTTAATGAAGTTATGCAAAGTTTTACCTTCATACTGTGAATACTTTCAGAGTTACAGGCTCTCAAAGGTCCAAATTTCACACTTTTAAAATGACTTTTTCCCATCATTTCTGAGCCTCAGACCTTCATCAGTCCAGCGGACACATGACATGTTAGAATGAAGAACACATCTGAGATCTAGTAGAAACTGACACCAGATCAGTTTTATATCCATCCAGGTGTCACTCTGGATCTGGTTTTGTTCACCATGATTGTTTGTCTATAATTTTTTTAATCATTTTGACGAATTTTAAAGCCATTACAGAACAATGCTTGAATCAGTCTGAACATTTTATGAGCAAGTTTTGAACAATGTTAAACAAATTTTACATAATTTGGGGACATTTTTGAGTCACTGAACAAACTGCAGATAATTTTGAACAAATTTTGTTACAATTTTAATAAATATGACATTTTTCTTGACCGTGAAATCTTTTTTTTTTGGCAATTTTTAAGTTATTTTTGGACAAATCTTGAGTTGTTGCAGACTTTTTTTTTTAGCCACTTTGGTTAATGTTTTGGTAACTTTGGGCATTTTTAAAAAAAAATCATTGTGGACTGGAGCTTGTCATTTTGATAAAATACTGATACATTTTGAGATTTTGAACATTTTCTCTCATTTCTTTTTTGATAAAGGTATATTTTAACATGCGAAAATGTAGCTTATGGCAGTGAAACTAAGAAACAACATTGGTGTTAAAGGGTTTTATATAAGAGTTTGGACAAATCCCACTATTTAAACAAGCTTGCATGAAATAAATAAATGTACAAAGATGTTGTACATAACAATCTGACAATTCTGAAGGCATTAGGTGGGAAGATTTTTCAGATTTGGCAGATTTTATAGAGTCATAGAAACAATCATTTGTAGCCTGGATGTGTTTCTGTTTGTTTTTATCCACAATGAGCCAAAAAATTTAGAAAAATACCTTCAACTTATCCATGTTTTCTCAAAAGCTTCCCAAAATGATAAAAAAAAAAAAAACTGCTCAAAACCTAAAACCTTTCCAAAATTCAGTTAAAAAAACAAACAAAAAACACCATTGTTGAGTCAAAAATTTATTGAAAATTGACTAAAAGGCAATTAATCTGTCCAAAATTATTCAAAACCTGTCCTGGATGAGTTATAAATTAAACAAAATTACCAGAAAAATACTTACAGTCACTTAAAAATGGTTCAAAAATGATTTTTAAAAAAAAAAATGTTCAGAATCACTCAAAAATGACCCAATCAAATTTATAATGTGTTACATGTGTTTCTGGTTTCTGATCATTCACCAGAGAAAAGTTTACAAAGTGCATTCTGGGTAAACTTTCCAGGCTCGTATCAGCATGTGTGCTGGTGGTTGGTCAGAACAAGTTCTAGACAATGGAAGGAGCATTTTTACCAGGATCAGAAAAAAAATAAATAAATCTTACGAACAATCAGTGCATAAAACATATGATCATTCCAAAAACGTCTTTTAAATTTAAATACGAACTAAACTATGTGGTAAAGTATAATGGTGGTAGTTGGAGGAGAGTATCTCCAGTGAAATCAGGCTGCCTCAGCGTCTGTAGCTTTAAATGCACGATCAAGATAATGACAGTCGCACTTATTATATAACTAATTACTCGAGAGCAAATTAAACAAACAGAACAAACAAACTAAACAATGTAGTGTATGTACAGGAGTCAGCCAGAGAAGGTTGCAGCTTGGGGTGGATTTGGGATACGAACCATGAGCAGGAAGACCTTTGAAGCATGACTTCGCAGATTCAGATGTTGCCAGGACAAGTACTCGTGGACACGAGCTCGCTGCTGCAGGTCGGCTGGGTACCAGTGATCCGCCACAGAGTGTTTCTTTGCCAGGTACATCAGAATGGCAGTGCTGCGACATACAGGGGACAAGTTAAACACAAGCAAAGACATGTCAGAGACACTGACTCACATCACAGCTGGTGACATGAACACATGATGCATTCAGAAGAGTGATAAGGAAAAATGGAGTCAGTGAGGTGAACCAGGACACGTGTCGTTTGCAATCAATTTTCAACTTAATACTTTTAGGACTCTATCTAACCCTCAGGTATGTTACAGAAAAACAAATAGCTTCAAAATTACACCATTTAGCAGCCAGAACTGTAGAAACAGAAAGAATTCAACTTTCTAACAGTCCTTTAACTACTCATGTCATCTGCGACTTAAAACTGTGTTATTCAATCAAAATCGCTCTATTCTCTACGTTACATCATCAAAAATCCCCCCAAAACAAACAGTTTGCACCGGATTCTGCACGAAGACTAAGCAACGGAAAAGCAAGGACTGACGCAGCAGGCGTGATTGAGAGTTTTCAGCTGAACTGCAGGCAGTGTTTACACAGAACAGACAGGAAACGAGTTAAAAACGTAAATGTAAAAGTATGTGTAAGACAGCTGTAGTGTTTAGAGCCACCG
>NW_007578215.1:244161-261824 GCF_000690725.1 Stegastes partitus
TAAGCTCAAACTGTGGAACCTTTCAGTCAGAACGAAGTCGCCATCCTTCAGGACAGGAACCTTCTTCACCACGCTGAGTTTTCCGAAATCGTCGCTGTACTGCTGCCCTGAAACAAAAACACCAAAAATTTGATCCACAGCTGTTTAAAAAAATAAAGTAAAATGTGCTTAATGTTACTTTGTGTTGCAGATAGAAGTAAAACGTGCACACATAGTACACGACTGAGGTTAAAGTGTTGCCAAACCATGCAGAGAAAATAGGATAACAAACACTAAAATGTCTGTCTGTGTTTCCTCCTTTATCACTTTATTTTCATTCCCAGGCACGTCTCCGTTACAGTCAACCCCCTCCAGAGGGGAGAAGTTGGGCATCTAAGGGTTAACATGTTCCTTATCTCACTGGATGTCAGCCTTCTGGGTGAAATGTGACAACGTAAGCTGAGAGCCCCGAGGAGAATTTGATGTTTTTTTTTCTTTTTTAAATGCTTGCAGAACACGGTCACATCCTGCGGGACGCTCAACTCTTGCAAAATGAGTTTCCGGACTCCACAAGAGAAGAAAAACGCTGGAAAAATACAATCCTGCAGACTTTTACGCATGCAAACTGATGCAACAGGTTTAAAGTTTGTGGGTAAAATCTATAAATTTGCTGCTGTCGTGTAGATTGTAAACTGTAAAAATGTGTCTGTCACAGAAGTTGTTGTAATAAAATAAAAAGCGGCTGGATTTCTCTTTCAGGCTCCCCAAGACGTTTCAGAAAGAGTAATGCAGCTGCTTGTTTGACTCAGAGACGTGAGTGGGATTACCTGCAGAGAGGTCGACGAGCTTTAACTCAAAGGGAATCTTGAGCGCCTTGGCGAACATGTAGACGCTACGGCAGGGCTGCGACAGCAGATCCACATAGAGCTCCATGGTTCCAGAGGCTTTAGGCTGCAGATGCTCCGTGTCCACTGCGTTCCCTCTTGTGTTTTCACTCCTCTCCTGCCGAGCCTGTTGTGCTCCGTCAGAGCAGGGCTCCGCCTCTCCTCCTCGCTGATTTTTAAACGGTGCTGACAGTTCAAAGTGATCGGGCCGTCGCGGTTGGGCGGTCCAACCTTCGGCCTCGGGCTCGGCCCTGCGTTTTGTAAACACTGCTGAGAATACCGCATTTCTGTCAGCTTGACGTGCCTTCAGCTCCTGACAGCCTCCTTTTCTCTCTCTCTCTGGCTGTGGTTTAGTGATTGTGAGTGCTGATTACAGGAGACTTACTCCATATAAAATCAACCAAATATGAAAAATGTACCACCTGACCGCCTCAGAATCAGCAGATTGTTTTTATGTACAGTAACTTTAGTAGATTAAATCAAACTACGAAAACTTGATCACTGTGATTTGTCAAAACTATTACATAAAACATGTAAACACCAGTATTGTTTCTTTATTTTATAGCCATAACCTTCACTGGCGAGTGCTTAAATGTGACTATAGTAGAAATGTAATTTAAAAAGAAGGAATCAGAGATAGAAAATGAGCCTTTAGGTAAAAATGACACCTTTCATATGCAATGGATATCTCAAAAGCAGAAACAATGAGGTTAAGATCCTATAATGATATGTTTTGCAATTTAGTTGAATTGTATAGCTTCATAAACAGTAATAAAACTCTTCCTTTACTACTAATATCTCTTCAACAAGAATTGTTTTTTGTAGTTTTTTTATCAATTTAAAGCTGTGTTTAAGGCAAGACGCTGTAGGCTAAAATATTTTTAACTATTTTTTTCTGCTCCTGGTATCACATGATGGTAAAAATGCTCCTTCCATCATCTAGAACTTGTTCTGACCAACCACCATCACACATGCTGATATGAGCCTGGAAAGTTTACCCAGAATGCACTTTGTAAAGTTTTCTCTGGTGCATGATCAGAAACACATCCAGGCTACCAGTGATTGTTTCTATGACTCTATAGCATTAAACTGCTGCAATCTGACTGTTCACACTATGAGACATCCCATAATACTGATGCTACCAGCTGGCTATAAACTTGATTGGGGTATTTTTGTGTCATTATGGACATTTTTAAAAAGTTAAAAAATTGTAGTTAATTGGGGATGTTTTTTCTGATATTTTTTTGCTTAATTTTACTCACTCAACAGGTTTTAAATAATTTTAGACAATTTAATTGCATTTAAGTCAATTTTCTCCATTTTTTTAAATTGAATTTTGGGAATGTTTTGAGGCATTTTCAAAAGATTTGGGGTATTTTGCACGAGTTGATAGTCTTTTTGGACCGTTTTTGTCATTTTGGGAAGCTTTTGAGAAAACATGGATAAGTTGGAGGGATTTATGATTGTTTCTATGACTAATAGACATTAAACTGTTGCAGTTTTATTGTTCACACTGCAATACATCCCATAATTCTGATGCTCAAAATTATGAAACAATCATGGAGAAAAAAAAACAGATCCAGTGTTCAGACTGTGACACCTGGATGGATGTAAAACTGATCTGGTGTCAGTTTCTACCAGAACTCAGATGTGTTTCTCATCCTAACATGTCATGTGTCTGTCTGCTGGACTGATGAAGTTCTGAGGCTCAGAAATGACGGAAAAAGTCAATAAAAAGTGACAGATTTAGGCCTTTGGGAGCCTGTAACTCTGAAAATATTTATAGTATGAAGGTAAAACTTTGTATGGCTTCAGAACATATACTAAAGCTGTTGTAGATTTTTAAACAATCAGCTGATTCTTCCTATGAATTGAAGTCATTCAAGTGGTTATGTGCTCACTAGCTTGAACTCTGTTAGACTACAATTCTGCTCCTGTTCTGTCATTTATGACACTCTTAGTTGCGGTTGACTCATTCCCAGCTCAATGTTTCTGGTCAGTTAGTTTCCGTTTTGTTCTTGTTAGATGCTCATTCATAACATTCTCCTGCATTTTTGCATACAGCAGCATCAGGCCTAGTTAGCCTAGCCTAGCTTAGCTACCTGTGTTCTCAGTGAGGCTTTGGCCTGCCACTCGTTTGACACACCTGATGTAGGATTCAGGTATCATCTGGCGTTGGCCACTCCTGTCAGCTGGCTTCCTCCTCTCCTGCAGCTATACCATTTTCAAAATCCTTGTGACTACAGAAAACATCAACAACCTCCAAGAAGCAACTTACCACTTTGAAAATTTCAAGTTTTGCAGCAGATTTGGTTCATGCAGTCAGGCAGAAGTGCTAGTTTTATTTCACTCACAATGCTCGTCTGCCTGCGTGAAAACCTTCCACTCAAGTACTTCAACCTGTGACTATTTAAGTGAACAATGAAGCTGTATCCTTCACTTAGCTCCGCCCACAGCAACTGTGATTGGTTTAAACAAGCCAGAGCTTTTTACCCACCTACAGCAGAATAATAGTGAGGAACATCCATCCATTCATCCATCCATCATCTGTACACCGCTTAATCGTCACTAGGGTCATGGGGGGCTGGAGTCTATCCCAGCTGACTCAGGGCAAAGGCAGGAGACACTCTGGACAGGTCACCAGTCTATCACAGGGCTACACTTACAGACAACCAAGCACACTCACATTCACACCTACAGACAATTTAGAATCACCAATTAACCTCAACATGCTTCTGGACTGTGTGGGAGGAAGCCGGTGAACCCGGAGAGAACCCACGCTGCACAGGAAGAACATGCAAACTCCATGCAGAAGATCCCGGGTGTCCTCACCGGGACGCAAACCGGTGACCTTCTTGCTGCGAGGCAACAGTGCTAACCACCGACCCACCTTGTGCCTTAGTGAGGAACAGCCAGATCATTACGTGTTTATATATATATATATATATATAGTTCCATACTTTATAATTCACCAGAAAACGATTTAGTTTGTCAAATGCAGCATGGCAGAAATAACCAGACATTCTATGATTTGCAGTTTGCAGCCAAGATGCTTTTCTGACCCACAATCCTCTGCACACGTTTGTCACAGTATCTTGCAAATTTTAACAGACTGACTGCAGCTCACAAAGGTTAAATAATTTGACATAAAAAGTACGCCCCAGCTGTAAACATGCTGCATAAAACAGTACAGAGTTTACAGGGGAGCAGCAGCAGTATGTACTTACAGTAAAAAGGAAAATATGCAATCTGGACCGTGTAGTTGTGTCACGAGCCAGAACTGTTGTGTAACTATTTCCCTTGAAACAGTCCTGGTTTTTGTAGCTTTATAATCTGGCCTTGACTGCAAATCTGTCATTACTGACTGTTCTGTGTTTGTTTTATGACAGTTTAGAGAGTCTATGTTCTGGGATTCAGCGTCCTCTTGTAACAGAAACAGGCATTAGGGAGCAGAGAGGAAGGTTTGACGTAATCAGTAATGATTTTGTAGTCTCACATGATTTGCATTCATTCATTTTTAGCTCCACAAATTGAACTATGAGATTAATGATGGACCAGTTGGTGTCCATATTGCAAAAAAATGATCACGGTCGTAAATGCAATTCTCGTGGAAAGTTCTAAAAGATAAAATCAACAAATTTAACAACCAATTAATGTCATCTATGAGGCGAAAATGCTGAATATTTTTCAGTCCAACTGTGTGGAATATGAGAATTTCCTTTTTTTCCTCACTGTAAGTCAAAAGTCTTTGGGTTTTGCACCATTGGTCAGATAGTAGCTTGGGATCCGGGAATTCACAGTGAGCATTTTCCAGTAAAAAAACAATAGTACAATAAATGTAATCATTTAGTCAAACTGAATATTTCAGAAAAAAATAAAGTAAAATTGCAATTCAGAGCATCAATTATCTACAAATTCAAAGACGTGCAGTCATGGCAGAAGCAGGATTAAAGTGACTAAACCGTTTATTGTGACCGGGGGTGACGGCTTGAAAAACACTTATCTTCCTTGGTGTTGGATTTGGTTCAGTGGTCTGCAGAGCTGGAGGCGCCTGCCTCTGAATCAGCATGTCGAGGCGTCGGGTCAGACGGGTCGATGGAGCCGCATGTGGTCCGACTGCTGGGTTTGCTGAAAGACGACAAGAGCAACAGCGTTTGTACGAAAACAGTTGACGAAAACACTGTAGCTGCAGATTTATGGATGTTGCCTTTACGGTTAATACAGCCCTCAATTAAAGCAATGTCATGTGACTTAGGAGCTTATATTTACAAAATGTAAAACATATTTTCACTATGAGACACTTCATAAAAGTTTGGAAGGTACAGAACAACTTTGCAGCGTCCCAGCTGCAAACACGGGACTAATGTGAGCTAACCCTCTGAACTCCAATTAGTTTACGGGTAGTTTTTGTTCCTGGGCTTTATTTTTCTCTGCCATATAAAACCTTGCTGTGGAAACAGCACAAACATGGCTGGAAGTACAAAACTTGCTTGCTCCTCTGTATACAGTTCTTGAGCCATGCTGCATTTATTTTATTTATCCAATATGTTCTTGGTTTTTTTTCTCTCACACGCTGCTTGCAGTTCAAAAGTTTAGGAAATTTGTCACGTGGCTATTTGGTCACACCTTTAACAGAATCTGGTGCAAACGGTTTATTTCTTACTAAAACATATAGAATAAAATGATTTTGGTTAAATAGCACTATTTTAAGCTTAGATTTTGGTTTGAATTTCCCAAGAGAACAGCAGGTCATACATGATTTGGTAAAGGGCCGTTGGAAAATTTTAAATCCAGTGATTCCTTCTGTCTTTAAAGTTTCTGGCTCTGACAAATGGTGTAGTTTTGACAATTTTAAAGAAAACACGCTGGTGGGTTTCAGAGGTTTAAAAACATTAATACTTGATCTTCTTTACTCCCAGTGACTTCATCCTCCTGAGTCACTAATGTCTTATGAAAACCACCAAAGAAGTAGATCCATACTGCATTTTGAGATCTTTCAAAGATGGGTTGCAGGATTCTAAGGTAATTTTTAAAGGTTTCATATACGACTTCCAGCACCAGTGAATGTGGCGACTACAGCGCCAACATCTCAGACCAAAACAAACAGACGTATTTGCCAAATCTTCCTTCTCCCTTTGCATTTCTTCAGCCTAAAATGCTTGGAAATCCCCTAAAAGCTCATCTTTTCTGGTTGCATGTTTTGACACAAGCTGAAGTAGACTAATGCTATTGTGGCAGCACAATAAGAAGAAATGTCAGGTCAGGTCAAACTGGACCGATGTGGAGTTTGGTCTTGTCTTTGTAGCCTTTTTAGTGGACAAATGTGGTTTCTTCATGGCGATCCACTGTTGTGACTATTTCGATGAGACCAGTTAACTTAATCTCCAGTGTGACTCAGTTTGCAGCCAATTGCTGAGAGGAAACAGCTGCTGTGTGTTCAGGGGTTTTCAAAACAAACAAATCTGCCAGCAGAGTTCACACTAGAGATGTCTGTTTTTTTGTTTAAAATTCAATATCTTGCCAATACAGAGTCCCAGTCCAATACCATTTTCTTAGATAAAACACACTTAAAGTACATAAAAGTCAACCAAATATATATGTTTGACAACTGAGTAGCTCTGCAATGCAATAATAAATGAGTCTGAGTGATTCAATCTAAATTAGCCTCTTCATTCAGTCCATTCCTTAATGTTCCATGTCCCTGTAGAGACCAGAGGAGGCGTCACTCAGACTACAGGTAGTTCATGTTGGGAAGCAGAGAGCATTGTGGGGGTTTAGCTAGAAATGGGCACACAGACTGTATAAGAACAGTGGATGTAGCAACCGGCCCTGAAAAATGAAGCCAACCCGGGTGTGTCAAAAACCTGCAGTACCACAACGGTCCACAGGTGCTGGCTTCAAAAAGCTCCCATAGAGGCCAGTTCTAAACAGGAAAACACAGATCACGAAAGACAGCTTTAATACGGCTCAGGATTTATTTTTCGTTAGTTTTCATGGTCAAACCCAGACATCAGGAGGCCAATCTGATATTTTATATAAATAGTCAAAGTTGCGGTCATGTGGGGGGCGGAGCTATTTGATTGACAGTCTGCTCTGGAATGATTGACAGGTCGTAGGGACGAGGCAGCCTCATTCACCGTAAACTCAGGTCTCCTCCTCGTTTTACTTCTGATATCATTCACTGTCAGTTTGTCGTTATTTATCCATGGAGTAGCAGCATATTTTCCACAGACAGTTTTACCATCCGCTGGCTGGTTTTGACCCGTTTTCAGTTCACCGTAGTTCGGACCTCAGTAACGCCTTGCTTCTTAAAATTGCCCGTTTGATAGGCGCGCACTTGTGAGCCACAAGGTGGTCACATGACAGCCATTTTTCCCTTCACCAGATGCCAGTCCTGTAGAAGCAGTGAACCAACATGGCGGCTTGGCTGCAAATTTTCGCTTTTATTACGAAAACTGTTCAGAGAAAAGTATTTCTGAAAACATTTAATAAAACATTAAATAAGCTACGCAGTTGCTGAATCTGTCCTCATTTTAATTCACGGCTAGTTTAGCCGTTTTATGAAAGCTACGAGAGGGGTCGGACCTCCTCGCCCCGCTTCAAATTTGCATAAAGTAGAAGTCAAGTTTAGTTTATGCAAATGAGCAACGACGCTACGCCTCGTCACTCAAAACTCCCCGCAATGCTCCAGAACAGGACATGGAGCATTTCACACACACAATGAATGGGAGGCGAGACCTTGACGGATCCTGTTGACACGTACTATCAAGATGTAAGGGTACACAATAATCACAGTTTGTGGCATTTTTGATACAGTGAAAATAGAAAAATAAAATAAACATTATTAGTTTGTTTGTTTTTTAATTGAAAAACTGGTTTACTGAGCAGACTATGACTGTATCTTTTTTGTTTTTTTAAAGTCTCACTGCAGCTGTGTGGCTGCAACGTACTAATAAAATGCATAATTTGCAAAAGTAGGCCAAAATAAACAATTGTTATTGGATACAAAGTGCTGTAGATTAACTGTAGTGCCTGATTGTTCCACTGGGAGGAGCCTCTGTGGCTAGCTGTGTCTCTTACTGTTTAATACTTTAGTGACCAGAGGAGGCGTCACTTGGTACAGTCAGTTACTGTTGACAAGCAGAGAGCATTGTGGGGGCTCAGCTAGCAACAGGCACCAGGACAAAGACTTATGGGCCCCTAATGGTCTCCAATCGGGGCTCAGGTGTTTAGACCAGAACAGCTTGTTATAGCTTAGTGGTATATGTAACAGAGCTGCTTCAGCAGGTCGAATCATGTGTCCACTGTTATCACTTAATCTGTTACTGATTGACAATGCTCCAGATTACTGATGTCGATCATTATTCCTAATTTGCATCCCTAGTGTCCTGCCACAGATTATGCTAACCCTTCACAACACCTGTGTGGCAGCAGACACAAACGAAGGGTTGTAAACTTTGGTTTCTTCCAATAACAATCAGGTAAAAATGTCTTAAATGGTCCTGATCCGGTTCTTTGGCATGGGATCAGGACACCCCTAGTTCACACCACTGTTTTCACAAGTCATACAGCTAACAGACTCAGTCCAGAGGAGAGTAACTCCAGTACCTGACTGGTTCGGAGCTCTGGTGGTTTTGGTCCTTGAGGAGAGTCGCTGAGGCTGAGCTCTGTTTCCCAGGGGGGGGGGGCGCTGCTCTCCAGGATCTCCAGCATCCTCTGCACCTTCCACTGAGTGGCGAACACTTGTTCTGAGTCCTGAAGACGACAAAAAAACAACGTTTTTCTCATGTGATTTGGATATATCAGGCAGAATAGCTAATAATGTGTTTTTCATTGCACTGTTTGCGTGGATATTTTACAAATCTGTACAAAGTGACATTTGGAATGCTGTAAGTTCAATAAAATCAATCGATTCACACATCTACAATGACAAGCTAATTAACAGTGGCCTCCCCTATTGCATTGTATTTGTTTATTCACATTACTCAAACTTGTTTTTATGACAAAATACAAACATGCAATGATTTTAGCTGAAATGGAGAGATTTAGATTTTATTTGTCTGCATTTGAAGGTTCATTCTGTAAAAATAATAATACATATTTGTGTTGCTGATGTTGATGTTGATCAGTCAGAGGCTGAATTTTTTCAGGATGCACATCATAAACTACTAACAATATTTGCTTTTAGTTTTCTGTATATTAAAGTTATTTATTTCACGAAGCACTGCGGAAAACCAAAAGGTCGAGTAAGTGGGGTGTGAGGATTCATTAAATAACATCTGTGCAGTAATATTTTCTTCTTACTTTCCTCTGCAGATGACTATTTATCAACGTTTTCAGTGTATTTATGTCGTCTGGGAGACGGAGATGCTCAGCTGAATTATACACAGTAGTAAACTGATGTTGATTAAACACAGATCACATGTTAAGCGATTTAAGAAGCTACCCTGTCGTAGCTGAAACGACAGGAGACTGATAAACGTGTCCGATAGCATTTTAACAAATCAGCGTGTTTCTGTAGCCTCCTGTACAGACTGAAGGCTGTACAGAGGGCCTTGTAAGGGCCGCACAAAAGAGCAGCTGCATAACACACTGAAACAAAGAAAAAAAAACCTAAAAGCAGCATTTCAGCTCTTTGGTAAAGATCTTTCTGTATTTCTGGCTACACTGGATGTTTGTCTTGTTAGGAGGTGAATGGAACATCCAACCTCTGGAATAAAACCAGCTGACCTGAACAATAACCAATAAATCTTCCCCTCCCACAGACAGTTTGTCATTTCACAGCTGCAGCA
Source organism: Stegastes partitus (assembly GCF_000690725.1). NCBI lineage: Eukaryota > Metazoa > Chordata > Actinopteri > Pomacentridae > Stegastes > Stegastes partitus. The sequence goes on from NW_007578215.1 coordinate 253,817, forward strand.
GCTGGACTGATAACTGAGGGCAGGACTGTTTACCGTCAGGATGAGTCCGAGAAGGACGACTGCTTCCTGCTTCACGCCCTCCAGCTCCGTCCTCTGGCTCCTGTCCTTCTGCAGCTTGGCCTTCAGCTCATCCAACTCGGACAACTGCTGCTGAAACTCCCTCGAGTGCAGGCACTGTCTGAAAACACAACGGAGACGATGACGCTGTGTCGCAGCAGCAGGTCTGATCGTAGTGTAGCTCAGTGGTCAAACGTTTCGTGACTGATGGAGCACTCGTGGGTTTGAATTGACTGAATCTGACTTTTCGTTCAACTTTTATGTAGTGGTGGGACACGATTTTTAAAAAATCGAATTAATTATAGGCTTTGTAATTAATCTGCAGGTCCAGACCAGACCTTTGTCATGCATAAACACGCAACTTTTAAATAGGATTCATATCATATCTTTGCATATTTCAAGTTGTTTACATGATATAATTGATAATCTTGCACATTCTCAGATGATTAATTTGCACATTCCTGCACACTGCTAATATTTCTATTACTTTTTCTAACTTTTTTTTATAATTCCTTTCCATTTGATTTGTATTTTATTCAATTAAAAAATGTAATTATTAGAGGCTTTGTAATTAATTACTCTTGATTAATTGCAATTTTTATCAAACAGCAATAAGCAATTCCATCCATCATCTATACACCGCTTAATCCTCACTAGGGTCAGGGTGAAGGCAGGTTCACCTGGACAGGTCACCAGTCTATCACAGGGCCACACTTAGAGACAGACAACCAAGCACACTCACATTCACACCTACGGACAATTTAGAATCACCAATTGACCTCAACATGCTTTTGGACTGTGGGAGGAAGCCGGAGAACCCGGAGAGAACCCACGCTGCACGGGGAGAACATGGAGACTCCACGCAGAAAGATCCCGGGTTTCCTCACTGGGATGCAAATCTGCAACTGTCTAGCTGCGAGACAACAGTGCTACCAACTGCGCCACCTTGCAGCCCAAACATTTGATCCTTAGATGGTAAATAGAAAAAAAACTTCTACCTGACATCTTGTGTCTTGTCCAGTGCGTCCTGCAGGGCCACACTACCGTCCTTGAATTCCCTCTGCAGCTGCAGGTATAACGCCTTTAACTCATTCAGCTTCTGAAGAAGAGAAGGTGGTGAATAAATCTGGTGATTTTTGTTATACGTTTACATTATTTACCTTTGTTAGCAAACTGACTTTTCAAACATCAAACAGACTCAGTTTTGATGATCTTTGGTTCTGATTTCTTAGTCGTGAACAATATCACGCTCCTGTAGGAAAGTGAAAAAGGATTATTTTCAGGTACAAGAATATTGCACAAACTTAAATGTTCGCTGTCTTGTCCTTGGGTGTATAATTTTAATATTTATTACTGAAAGACAGACTTACATTTCACAGAAAACCTAATCTAGCCCTTTTTAGTTTCAATAGTGAAACTTCTTTTTAAACTCACTCAGCACCAGTCAACTAGATTTTGTCCATTCTCTGACTTCATCTTTATAATTTAGAAGCAGCGTGACATTGACTTGACATAATAAATTATACAAGCAATAATTAATGAAAACTATGAGTCAATGATTATCAAATTACTTTTACAGCAAAAGTCTAATCACAAAGTCAACCTTCACTGTTTTTTGTGGCATTTTTTGGGGAGGACATTAACCACTGTAATGACAAAGTTTTCATCTCTGCACATGAAACTGTTTCACTAAAACTAATTTCTCCCGTCACTGTCAGGCAGAGAAACAGTCACAGCATCTTCAGATTTGCCTCGGTGGTTTTATTCTGTGACTGATGGGAGTGAATATTAAACACTACCGCACGGTTCTTCCTCAGTACAAACTAAGAAAACTGAGAGTGATGGTGTATTTAAAAAAAAAAAAAAACAACACATATAAATTCAGGTTTTAACTTGGACGCTCGCTCATTTTAAGAGGAAAGGCGATCTGAGAGTTGTTATCAGTGTGACACATATTCTCGCTCCATGTTTGCTCACCTGCTGCTTTTACAAACTGGTGTTAACAAGCGATTAACCTAACATCCTGCAAAGCAACGCATGAACTCAGACATCTGAATACTCGGACGTCTGTACGTGCTGCTAACAGTGACCCCACATCAAAACAAAACAGAGACACTAGAGCAGTGCATGATGGGAGTACATGGTCATCAGCTAGTGTGGGGGTATAGCTCAGTGGTAGAGCATTTGACTGCAGATCAAGAGGTCTCCGGTTCAAATCCGGATGCCCCCTATTTTACGCCACAACAGACAAACTTCAAAACCAGCATTATGTCTATAAATAAATAAATCCAGGGCTCCAGAGTGTGACCTTCTTTTGAGAGTTAAAATTTCAAGTGGTCGCATGATGATCACTTAACTGTTTTAACCCCGTTGAGCTAATGATCCTCAACGGATAGAGAGTCGGAGGGCCGACTCAGATACACCTGATGATCGCTGTGCAGGTGCAGGAAGGAAGACGCTGAGCAGGTGAGCTAGCAAATTATAACGGCTAATGCAGTAGTAAGGCTGTAAAATTAAATAACTTTTTAATCACAGTGATGACTTTAGCTTCTAACCACTACATGAAAACGAGCTTTACATTTTAAAATGCGCTCCGCTCCTAAAAGGCATAAATGAGTTGTTTTCTAAGCTCACAGAAAACATTGAAATTAACTGATTCAAGGTTTGTCTTGCTACACAGCACTGAAGAGTTTACATCATGAGGAACTAGAGATACTTTTGAGGACCACGGGGTAGAAATAGCTGCTTGGTGGTGGTTAGTTAAGTTTCTATTTTACCTCACCGTACCTACAAGTTGAGTTTTCACTGGGCTTGTCCGCCATCTTCAAACATGTTGCAACTACCTGCGATATAACGGTCAGCGTTTCCTGTGGCTTGGTCCAGTTTGCCACTAAATTTTCATGCCAAAACCATCATGGGTCAAATTTCAAAGTGGCATTGTGACATTACTAGTGGGCAGTTGGTTGGACCACTTTGCCACGGACGAGTCGACCATAAACACTTATCAAAAAAACAAACCCCACAAAACTCAACTTTGGATTTCCTGCGGTTTGGCCCGCTTTGGCACTGAACCCCTCAAATATTTCTCCCTTTTTTAACCCATCTTGAGTTCAACAGCCATAAAAAAGAGTCTAGGGGCATTTCACGCCTGGAACCCTTCAGAACATGTCTCGTAGGGCACTGCGTACCTCTCTCTAGAAATATTTAACAACAGAGCAATTCCAGAAAATCGGAAGGCTATTATGATAATCGTGTGTGTTGCCACTGACTGCGTACAATAAGGTGTCCTGTTCTCTAAAGTCCAGCTGAAGACCAGCGTGTAAACATGAGCCAGAGTGTGGGGGTATAGCTCAGTGGTAGAGCATTTGACTGCAGATCAAGAGGTCTCCGGTTCAAGTCCGGATGCCCCCTGCTTTGCCTTTACCCAGCTGTTAACGCTTGTCTCTTACCTTGCTGGAGCTGCATTCCTGAATCTCCATCGCCAGGGTTTCTTTATTCAAGGCGCACAGTTGAGAACAAATCTCCTCCTCTCTGTCCTGTAGGGCATCCAACTTCTCCCTGCGGTGTTCAGCTTCCCTCAGCAGGAATGGAAGCTGCTCCAGTTGTCCACTGTGTTGATCCTTCACCGTCTGAGGAACGCTGGACTCGCTCTCCTCTTCTGCACCGGCCTCCTCAATGCACTCAATATTACTCTGTATCCTGTCATTGCAGGACAGGAGACAAATCGGTAAATATTTTACTGTTTGCTCGGTGACATTTTAAGATTAAAAATAGAGATCCTGGATTTTACCTTTCCCTCATCAGAGCTGTTTCCGTTCGCAGTTTGCGGAAGTTCTCCTCCTGACTGAGAAAAGACTGCACATCGGACAGCCACTGCATTGACTGCTTCAGGTCGGTCTGCTGCTCCTCCAGTTTGACGGCTGGGGAGACAAAAGGAAAGTAAAGATAAGATAAAACTTTAATTAATTCCTGTTGCTCAGAAAAAACAAACTAATGTCATAAGAAATGCAGTGTCGAAAAGTAGAAAAACAAGAAGATAATATAAAATAAGTAACTAAAATAAAGCCAACAGTAAACAGTAATGCTGCCAGTTATACTGATGCAATAAGTAATGTCACACATGATGATGAAAAAATGAAATGAAATATTGCACATACTGACAATGTTGCTCATGAAACTGAAATACAACACCCGAGAAATAAAAGTATGAAATACTACACATGAAATAAAATGCAGAAACTAATATTGCACATACTATTGAGAGGTAATATTAGAATGGTATTTAAAATACCATTTAGATCTAAATGACCAGTGCTTTAGCTGTCATTTCCTGCAGAAACGGGAGGAGTTACGACAAAGGAAAAGACGAGAGGATGCTTCTCTTATTGCATAAAGTGTCCCACCACACCTTTCTTGGGGGTCTCTGCAACTTTCCAAAACAGATGATGTGAAGTCACATCTACAAAAACATGTTTTTACTTAAAATGTGTGACTTCTATTACGACTACGTCCAGCATCCACACGAATTTGGCATCTTAGAATCCTTCAGACAGAGACTTTTGGACACGGTAACGATCATTTTCACTGCTGCTGATTATGTTTTTGTTGAACTGATTAAATGTTTGGGCTAAAGCCATTAATCTGGTGACCAATGCACAATATCTGCTGTAAACCAAGAGCAAAATTGCACTGCCCTTTTTTGATAATTTAACAAAAGCACTCAATAACGTTGACCACAATGTGCTGCTACGAAGGTTATAGGATACTAGTTTTGACTACGTGTCGTGTAAATGGTCTCAGGACTGGCAGTTTCATCTACAACAGTGTGTGATTACAGGAAATGATCTTCTCCGTCAAAGCAAGATCCTCAAGGTTCGGTTAGAGTCCCATCCTATTCACAGTTAATAACAACAAACCGTGAGGCTCACCTGTATCTGGATGATACTGTTACAATGTTGTGTAGTCAGCTACTAAAACCCTGCAACAATGACTTGATGATTTGAACTTTTTAGGTTGAAATTAGTCATGATTTCTGCAAACATGACCACGTTCTTGAATCTATTTTTATTTTTTCTTGACTGAACTTGACAGTGCAATATTTAGCTGCTGCTCCAGTGTAAGAGATTGTTTACAGAGAAGTCCTGTTGTTTTCCTGTTGATTTATTTTTGTCATTATTATTTCCATTTTTAACACAGCTAGAGTTCTTCTATCTTCTATGCCTTTCAGAAAATGTAATGAATACACGTGTGAAGCGGTGCATATCCGTGAGTTCTCATCTGTGAATATTGAAGTTAAGCTTTTAAAAATAGCCGTGTCTGTCAGAAAAGTCATATATTTTCCCCACCTTGTCCAACCGCTTACCTCCTTTGTCCGCCTACAGAAAATCAATCAACAGAAGTTTTTATATATCACTTAAGTTGGTGGTCACACAAAACATGTCGCTGAAAAAATAAAGACATCAATCAGTCGTGTATAACTAACTAACTCTATCTAGTGTCTCCACTGCAATGAAAATCACACAAATTGAACGCTTCCTGAGAAGATGAAAGATGACACTGACTGTGTAGGCTGACTGTCTCATCCTGCATCCTCCTCTTTGAATCCAGCTCGTCTCTCAGCCGCTGCAGCTCTTCCATCTGTTTGCTGTATTGCAGCTTTAAATCCTCTCTTTCCCATTCGGCCGTTTGATGCTGATTCTCCAACTCTTCAGACAACTCAGACACCTTCTTCTCTTTTACCACCACCGGACATTTCAGGTACTTAATGGCGTCTCTCTTGTCTTTCTCCAACGCATCGTACTCAGAGACGAGGTCCTTGTTCTCAGTCTCCAGCTTGTCACATTGAGGCTGACACCTGCAGGATCAAGACAAGTGAAACGCAAGAATTGAGTGCGATTTATGCCATAAATACAGTATTTAAAATAAAATGTCTGCACAGTGTGTCTGAGAGTTTTGATCAGATTAAAACTGTGTGACAGACGTAAAAAGTGAGATGAAAAATAATCGTAGGAACCAAGAGCTGCAGAAGGGACACTAAAAAATACATGAAAAAATTTAACTTGGGGAACTAGTAAATGCATTAAGATTTTCCACTAATCTAATCATTCGCAAAAAAGAAGTGGGGATCAAACAGAAGTCAGTTAGATGAACATTAACATGAAAATGTAAAATAAAACTGGCTTAAATACTGAAATAGTGTAGGTTTGGAAGCACAGCAGAATTCATTATTCAATACACGGACAATTATTCACTAACTAATTTGACTATTGATTTAGTCATTTTCCAATCAGTGTGACATACATTTACCAGCTTTAGCTTTTCAAATGTGACTTTTTTTCCTGCTTTTCTTGTCATGTATGGCAGTAAACTGAATAAAACACAAATTTAATGCGTAACCAGCACGACAATGTTTAGTCACATGACAAGAAGTATATTAACTAAAGCACCTCTGCTTGATCCAAAAAATAAATAGATGGATAGAACATCATGTGTTTTGATTTAAGGGTTCTTAGCTACACTGAGCAGTTTTGGGATTTCTTTTGCAATATTTACAAGACATGAAGTGCGTTTACGTGCAGACAACACGTGGAAATTGATCGAGGAACAGGAGAAAAGCATCAAAAAGGAAGATCTGGTTGCAAACAGAAACCTAACATCAGTTAATATGGAAATATTTCTGCTGCAGAGAGGATGATGTTGACCAAAAACAAACTTTATTAGCTTTATCTTGCAATTGTTGTGCACTGCATGAAGAAATAATAACAAAAAACTAACTGATTAGACAATTTAAATCAGCTCTACGAAGCTCTGTATGAAGACTGCAAAACCAGATCTGATCATCCACAGCAAACTATTTTGAATGACTTGGCTATTTTTATTTTTCTATGCAGATGCACTCCACTAAAAAAAAATCCCCCCAAATGATCTTGATTTATTTACTATTTTCCAAGTGTGTTTAATCAAGTCATCTGGTAAAAAAATTCCTGTAAGTTTTCATGTCAGGTTTCCAGCAGCCCTGGACTCTGACCATGTAAGAGACAACATCAGAGAAAAACTCCCTGGTGTCACACATTAACACAAACAAGCAATAAATGAGAAACATTTGGCATTTCTTGAAAACATTCGTGCAGCAAATCTGCAAAGTGTTGCCAAGGAAGTGCAAAAAGTAAATATCTTTCACTTTAGCCTGTAGAAACTTGTATTTTCTGCATTTTTTGCATTTTAAATACTGTGCAGATACTTCCTGTATACTCCACTGCTGTATCTGGTGGCCCAAGATTTTTGCACAGTACTGTATATATTCTTGTATATATATTCTACCATTTACTTTAGTGCTAAAGGCGAACACATTCCTTTATACACTCTACACTGAGCTTGTAGTTAAGTCTCAGGCAAGTCATTCTTGATTTTATGAGGACTAATATGAATTTGTAGGTATTATTTTTCAAACAGTCAACATGGCGGCTCTGGCAGTGACAATGTAAACTGATGCTAATGCTAACGTAGCTAACGTCCCTGTAACTGAAACGCAAATACGGCGTGTTTTTTGTACTTTGTACCGCATTAATACACAAACGAAGATATTTAAAGATTAACACTAATACAAAAATTTATACAATCATTAGTTTAAAACAACTATTGAGGGTTTACTTCAACAAAAAGAGAAGCTAACGGTCTCACCTCTCCAACTGATCCTCCAGATACCGGCTCCGGACCAAATAGAAGGACCTTTCTTTGTCCTCAGAAGCGATTTTACTTGCCATAGTAGTATATTTGTCGTTTTTCTATATCTGGTCGATTTTAAACTGTTGCTTCCGGCCTTTTAGAATCTGTTGTCGGACTATTTTTTTGAGAAAAACCAAAAAAAAAACTAGTTAACGTAGCTAAGCAATGCTGCGTTCAAGGACTGCTCCGAAAGTTCTACAACAAAGACGATTCGGTAGATTTAAAT
>NW_007578215.1:263209-271681 GCF_000690725.1 Stegastes partitus
GACAAGCACTGTAGTGATGCTGAAGGACTTCTGGCCAAAGCTCATGTGTCTGAGAAAAGCTGGAATCAACGAGGTGTTTTTATTGTGGTGTATTTTCCAGAAAAATGCAACTGGAGGTGTTGAGAAGCTTCAGGGCAGCAAAGAAGAAGAATGGTGGTGCATATGGACACTAATTATTACGAGTTTTATTACCCTGGATAAAATCTGAGTCATTTATTGTTTAGTGTCTGCTAATGCCGTATTCTTAGATAATACACCCTTTAAGTAGTGTAGATCAGCTGTAGTTCCTGGTTGTTCCACCAGGTGTTGTCAACAGAATCTTGAAGCAACAGTTTAACTGAGTGTAACATGTTGGAAATGTTCCGCAGAATAAGGAATTGTGATGCATCTTCCGTCACAATGAAGCTGTAACAGGTGTATCTTGGCTACTTGGACACAAACTGTGGCGACTCCCAGCCTTAGATTTATCATCCAACACATTTCAAAGTAGGGACTCACTTAGAGCTTTGTGTGCAGGATTCGAGGACACAATTTGTGCATCGGTGCAACTGAGAGAACAGTTTTAAGTGTGTGTTAGGAGGTGAAGAGATTCCATGTTGTTGCAGTTCCCTGTCCCGCCCAGCAGAGGGCAGTAGAGGCTGCAGGATCCTCATCATCCCTCTCAATTCAAATTAGATCATGTTTGCATCTGTGCAGCTGTTTGCAAAAGTCTGATGTCAAAATAAATAAATAAACCCCTGCAGCAAACAAACATTAAACTTGGCCTTTCTTTAATGACAATTCTCCTGTTGCTGAGCTGTGTCATTGTAAAGTTTGCGAACTCATTTGTTGATAAATTTACGGTTTGTGAAAACACACAACCACCCCGGGGTCTGACAATGAGGTTAATTGACGCCTACAAAGCAGGAAGAGGCTATAAAAAGATATAAAAGCGCCTTCAAATCGCAATTTTCCACTGTTTTAAATGTCATTAAGAAGTGGCAGTAAAAAAGAAACTGTGGAAGTCATGACAAGATCTGGAAGTTGAAGTAAAAAACCCTCATATGGCTGCAAATGAGCTGCAGTTCCTTCCGTGCAGCACTGAAGCACAAACTGGGTCGTCAGGAAGCAGCTTTGCCTGAGAGTCCATCTCAAACGTCCCTGTCCGGAGTACGAAATGCAAAAACTTGGAAGCGAGTGGCAGATGGCTGAATTCGAGCTATCTGGAGGAAGAGGGGAGCAGAACTTGATGGGAAAAAAACATCTTTCTGAGTGTTCAGCATGGAGTTGTAAATATTTTACTTTTAGCCAGAAATACTGCACAGATGGAAGGAAAAATTCAGCTAAATATCGTCACATTCAGGATGGAAACGCTCTGCGGGCTGTCAAAAGACGTCTGGACGATGATATGAAGCAGAGCTTAGAACCTACTTCAAGAAACTTCAGTTCTTTGACTTAAAAAAACTCATTGAAATCTGTAAAAACTTTCAAGACTATAAAGAAAATGGCAGAAAATACACAAATGTAGCACAGAAAGACTCTCAGCTGGATGCAAAAAGCATTTACAAGCTGATTTCTGTTGAATGTTGTAACTACTGCTGCACTTAAAAGTATGTAAAATAAGCACCTAATGTGGAGGTTCTAGTCACACCTTCCTGCACCTTCTGCATGCACCTGTACCTGGAGCTGGAGCTGTTCGCTTCGCGGCGGAGACGTCGTGCAGATGTTTGTCAGAAACTCCTTCACCTCCACCTGGAATGCAGCTGTGAGAAAATGATAGTTCAGAAGCAGCCAGAGGTCGACGGCTTCAGTTAATCACACCGACGTCCTGAACTCTGACTAACATACAGTCGAGTTAAAGAGCTAATTGTAGGTCATTTCAGAAAACGCATGCGTCAAATTACAGCAGCAGAAAGTCATTATGTGCCACCTGAGGAGGTTTGGAAAGAAGAAGGAAAACAAATATTTACACCTGAGCACAGAGGAACAGATCAATGTGCTGTTTTCATTATTTTCAGGGACTGTTTTTGGTGTTTCATCTTCATTTTTATAGAAAATGTGGAGCAGAAAGGAGTCGACATGATGTTTGTGCAGGAACGAGATGTTTCACTGACACGATTCATTCAGTTTTTACAGGATTTTGCACCCGCATCATATTTTACTTGTCAGTTAAAAGTCAGTTTCTATTTTTCAGGTTTTATCGGAGCATCTGGCTGCAGCCGTTTTCACATGTTCAAATTGTAAGCCACAAGTCTCTCAGCAGCAAGGCTGGGTAGTAGCGGATTACATGTAACTGGGATGAGGTAATCAGATTACAAAAATGTAGTACTTATGGTCTGCTCAAGGTGCTCAGTTGTGTTGAGAAGTAATCTGATCAGCGTCCGGCTGTTGGATCTTAAAAATGTTTTGTTTTTAAAGGAATTAAAGGACTCTAAAAATCAGATTAGACCAAAATCAAACACTCAGGTTGTGTCGTTCTAAACTTTTTTTGTGTGATTGATATACCTGTGATCCAAAACAATAACTGAAATTTTTAAAAAATAAAAAATAAAAAAATAACAAATTAATGACCGATATTAGCAGGATATTGGTTCAATTAAAAAAAAAAAAAAATTACAGATTTTCCTTGTTTTAATAAATTACTGACAATAATTAATAAAATCACAGAAAAAAATTGTATTAATTTATTAATGTAACAGAAATTAATTAACAAAATGTAAAAAATTAAACTAAAAAAAAGCAAAAACTTTAAACAATGTCCAAATCATAAATTTGTAATTTTACAAGCGGTAATTTGAATGTAAAATTACTTTATTTTCCTCACTCAGCTTAAATCACAATAAAGAAATAGTTAATTTTTACAGATTTTCCCATATTTGTTCAAGTAAAGATACCTAGCAAAATCAAAGAAAAAATAAAGTATTTGTTTACATGTTGATCATAACAAAAAACTGACAAAAACTGTAACTAATGTTTATATTTTTTTAAAAACTGGACAATGTGCGTCACTAAAACTCCAAGATGAAGACAACATGGAAGCAGCTTGTAACTCTGAACATACAATAAAGAAAATATATGGAACCTGTGAACATGTCTCTTACCGATGAGTCCACATCAACACAAAAAATATCTAAAAACTGGAACCTTGTCTTGTCAGGTTCTACTGATGTTAGAGCCTCAACTGTTGGTGAAATGTCAACCAAAGACTGGGTTTTAATAGAAACATGGATCCATCCATAGACAGACACTTATAGGAACTTTCTGGGGATCAATGCCACCCTGATTTCTAGAAATTTTACACCTTTTTAGATTTTCAATGGCCAAAAGTTTTTTAAAAATCATTTAATCAATTGGATCTACTGGAAACTATTCTTTAAATTTCTGGAGATGCTGAACCTTTGAAATGGCTTCACAGGTAAAAGGTATGTTTGAGGGTGAATGTTGTGAATGTTTCTAGATGTGAAAACAAATGAAATTCAGCTACAATTTTTCAGTTCTGGGTCCCGAAAAACAAATAAGTGAACACTGTTGTTGATGAAAGGCTGCATGATTTGGTTTAAAGCTCAGACTCTGAGCTGCCACATTCTCATATTCTTGTTTTCCTCACTTCTCAATCATCCAGTGAATGAACCTGAGTAACACTTTTAGTTGTAATGACACCAAATATTTAGAAAAAGTCGCTATAACTCTGCAAATCTGCATTTAAAAGCATTGTTTTATTAAACTGTGTGAACTTTCAGTATCACACTTCAACCATCAGAAGTCTTCGCCAGCTGCGACATCAAACCTCTTTTTATCAGAGAAATTACAGGAAATTGACTTTTCTTTGCTGACGTCAACCCGAAAACGGGAAAACTCATTATTTGACCGCAGCGGATGCTGAAGCATGAAGGAGAGCCTAGATTAGCGGCGGCGGCGGCAGCACACCTTGGAGCCTTTGGCCCTTTTGTTGTGGCGAGGACCTCCAGGGGTCGGCCGGGGTCACGCCACCACGGCAGAATGAAGGTTAATGCCTCCGAACCCGCTAATAACCCCCACTGCAGACCCTGTAACCCCCTCCAGGGCCGCCTCTCCTCCGTCCACGCGTCTGGTTCGCATTAAACGGACACATGTGGTCTTTGTTTTGAGAAGTGCGGCTGACACGAACCCATAACCGGCCCGACGCGCGGCGGATCGAGGCTTCAGCTCTGTTCGGGGACCTTAAACAGGACGTATGGTAATGACAGGAAGTGTACGATTTGGCTTGAGCCCCTTCGTTAAGGACGGAGAATCGAGGTCGGCTGCCAAGTTGTGAATCTCCTACCGACATGTTTCAGCTCACACGTCCAACTCGTTTAAAACCAGGAAGACTTTGGCGTTCTCGGCTGAGATTTACACTCGGAGCTGCTGCACAAAGACTCAGTGTTCGGTTCGAGGACACATGGAGGATGATAGACACGTTAGCCGTGGCAGGGATCAAACCTGTGACCTTTTCTTTATGACCAGACAATTTATTTACCCAGCAGACCACCCTGCAGCCGCAAACAGCCAGCTGACGCTCTAACGAAGCTTCTCAAACAGCAACACTGGTCGTATTCCAGATATATTCTTCACTTATAGTCAGGAAATTACACGAAAGTGCCAAAATCCTACACTCTAAAGAGCATGTATGGGCTCAAAATAATAAACGCAACAGAGTTACGACAACCTCCAATGAAATTATGTCCAACCAACTAACTATACTGAGTTGTTAGAATCAGCGTTTCCTTCAGAATTAATGGTAATTTTTGTTACCACTTAATAATCGGCAGCATAAACACAAGACTTTATCTTGATTATTAGGTTGTTCCACTAGTATTTCCACATTATTTTACATCAGTTGTTGTGCATTACATACTTTATCACCTCAAACATGAACACATGTTTTTAAAAATCAGCTGCTCTGATGAGATTCTCTTCAGTAGTTTTTGTCTTTTTCATGCTTTTCTAAAATCTGGAACTCAATCTGAAGAAAATCATCAACCCAATTTCATTAAGTTAGCTCAACTTGTATTTAGTATTAAACCAACGCACAAATTGTAGTTTAAACTACACACTCAACTTATTATTAAATACATCCAACAACAACAAAAAAATAACACAGCAGTTTGCATCGACTCTTTCTGAGTTACAACAACCTCCAATGAAATTATGTCCAACCAACGAACTATATTGAATTATTAGAATCAGCGTTTCCTTCAGAATTAATAGTAATTTCTGTTACTTAACAATCGGCAGCATAAACACAAAACTTGTAACTTTATGAAGCTGTTCCGACAATAGTTGATCTGTGAAAAGTTGATCTTACTTAAATGATTCTAGGACACGGTTGCACTCAAAAAAAGGTCAGTAAATATGACCATTAGTCTTAAATCCAGTTTACTTCATATCTACTTGTAAAGTTTACTTAAAATTTTGCTGTATTTACTTAATTCTGTGAACTTAAAAATAGCATAATAGTATAATGAATTTGATCTTTCCAAGTGTTAGAAACTTAAATAGTAATAATTGATCAGAGTTACACGGCGCTTTTCTAGACACTCAAAGTTGCTTTACACTGTCAGTTATTCATTCACGTATTCATCCCGGTGGTGGTAGCTATGATTGTAGCCACAGCTGGCAGAGGCGTGGCTGCCATTCTGCCCCTCCGACCACCACCTCAAACAATCCGTTCATGCACATTCATACCAGGCAAGGTGGTGAAGTGTCTTGCCCAAGGACACAACGACCACGACACAGGTTACAGGACGGAATCGAACCAACAACCTTCAGATCATTGACCGACCCGCTCTACCACCTGAGCCACAGCTGCCCCGTAAAGGTTCTTAGTTACTTAGTCACATTTAAGCATTAAGCGTAACTAAGCAGTAAGCAGAATCACATTAGTGTACTTTACTTATTTCTCGTCGTCCTGTTCATTTAGCTCATGGACTGTGCGTATGTCCTCATTTTTCATTTCATTTTCATCCTCATTTTCATTTTTCCGCTATAAAACTAAGTACACTTGAGTAAACTGGACTTGAAACGTTCTGGTCCTGGACTGAACACAGAGCTCAGCGGTGCACATGTGCAGTAGAGAAGCGCAGGAGAACTTTCCAGAACCTTTACGGGGCGGCTGTGGCTCAGGTGGTAGAGTGAGTCGTCAGTGATCAGAAGGTTGTTGGTTTGATTCCACCCTGTAACCTGTGTCATGGTCGTTGTGTCCTTGGACGAGACACTTCACCCACTTTACCTGGTGTGAATGCGTATGAATGGATTGTTTGACAACATACAGATTTTGGCGAGGGAGGACAGATGGTTTGAGAGAGGGGTGAAAGAAGCCCATCTATGTCAACCTGGAAAGACCATCCCTCAGCAGAGGTGGAGGTCTGAGGCATCACCTCTCACCTGTTTACAATTCAGTCCTAAGATCTCTCCCCAGGAAGATGAAACCACATCCACACTGAGCCGCAAAAGACCCTAATGAACCCCAGTGTGGTAGGAGGAACACTGACGACCCACATAACGAGGGGGAGGAGCAACAAACCCCCAATTGAAACCGAACCCCAGGTGTTAATGGCTCCTTAGGATATAAGTATCTGGAACTCCCAACTAGTCAGTCAGACCTGATGAAGCCTCTTGGATGAAGGTGGAACGTCTTCAAGAAACTCAAGCAAGTCCAGCTGCTACGATTAATCTACCAGAATAACCATGACCTGGATGACTGAGAATCTTCACAGACATTGTTTGAGATGGTGCTTGGAGGGGCAGAATGGCAGCCAGGCCTCTGCCAGCTGTGGCTACAACCGTAGCTACCACCACTGGGATGAATAGTTGACAGTGGGAAGCATCTTTGAGTGTCTAGAAAAGCCTTATATAAATCTGATCAATTATTATTTAAGTTTCTAACCCTTGGAAAGATCAAATTCATTATACTATTTTGCTATTTTTAAGTTCACAAAATTAAATAAATACAGCTAAATTTTAAGTAAACTTTACAAGTAGATATGAAGTAAACTGGATTTAAGACTAATGGTCATATTTACTGACCTTTTTTTGAGTGCAACCGGTTTCCTAGATTCGTTCAAGTAAGATCAACTTTTCACATTTTACAGTGTGCACCATGTTTTATTTCACTACTATGGTCGTACACTTTCACTATTACAGTCATTATTACTGTAAAACTTCATTCGTAATTGAAAACAGTCGAGCAGATTTATTCATCCATCCATTCAGAGGCAGAGCTGTCTTTTATTTTCTTTTTTGCCAATCACTTCAAGAACTTTTAATCCAAGTTGGCCTTCAAAGTTTAGGTTTGTTCTTGTAGGTTTGCAGTCTGCAGGTCAACGAGTTCTCATTCAACCAAATTCCCATTAGTCTGACAGTCATCTGCGCTACTTTTATAAGGACATCTTTGCGTTTGCACAACTTATTTAAACGGAACATTTCCCCCGAGTCGGCTCCAAACTGACTGACCTCGTGTCAAAGAAGTCATCGGTGTTTCTGCGTTTTGTTCCAACATGTGCTGAAAAAGACGCTTTGCAGTTTGTGTTTGGCAGCTCGGCAACCATCAATCGTCTAAAAACAGCAGCTAACTAGTCTGTTTTATTCCTCAGTAGATCTTGAGCTGCATCACCAGTTGATATGGTTCTACTTATACAATAACCCGGTTCAGATGATTTAATATGCCTTCAATGCCGATTCCACGCAGGCCAACACTGCGTTCAGGGAAAGTCACTCAGAGCTCTGTGGAACATTTAGTTCATCAAAATACACCAGAATCATCCTGTAAAGTTTCTAATGATTTCAGATTTTCCTGTTTGTTTTTCACAAACTTAACCGGAACAATAACCAGAGTTCCATGTAAGAAATGATTATATCCTGAAAATGATAAAACCGGAACTGCGATAAGCCTCGTAAGTGGGAAACTCACGTAAACACTCCCAAACGAGAGAATTATCCTGTATCGATTTCTAAGAACGTGACATTTTCCTTCCCTTAGAAGAGTCCGTGTGCTGCCATTAATTCTGCTAAAATACGTGAATGTCCGGTCTAAAAAGTCAGATAACGCCTTCAGTGATCCGGTCCACGGCGCTGCTTTGTGTTTCACTCTGCTTCCCTTCAGTCAGCTGAAACCGGCAGCAGAGTTTTCTCACCTCGCTGAGCTTCGCTGAGCATAAAGCACTCGGAACACACACACACAGCCGGCCCAGTTCAAAGGGCTGCACAGAGTCAAGTCAGCAGGTTTTGGATGCAAATTCCTAAATTAAAGTCCTAAATCAGTTTCCCTCCTGCTTCAACTTCACGACTGCCAGAATAAATAAACAGCATCCAGCCCTGAAACCAACCCGGGTCAGAGCTGCAAACAAATAACGCTGCGTTTAGTAGGAAAGTTGTTCAAACTCTGCAGTGACAAGCTGCGTTCTTACTACTGAGATCGGATCAGGACATTCTTTCTCAGCGTTGAATAAATATCTATGTATATGTGTGTAAAAA
>NW_007578215.1:272064-273766 GCF_000690725.1 Stegastes partitus
GTTTAAAAATTATTTTCCCTTTTACAATCCTTAACATACATAATTTTCTTTCAAGTAATATCAAATAAATGTAAAATAGTTATACTTTTAGTTAATTTTAAAACAATAAAACAGTATAAATTCATAGTCACACATTGTAAAAGAACAATATAGTATTTATACAAACACATATCTTTGATGTTGATATTATTAGAAGTTTTGGTTGTTTTTATTAGTTAACAATGTGAATACTTTTTTAAACTTAAGAAAAAAAAATCATTTTTTGATCCTTAATATGTATAGTTTTTTTATTATTTTAAATAAAGGGAAATATCTGCAAAATAAATCTTTTTTAGTATTTATTTTTTAGTTATTATCTACAATTTAACAAAACAGCAAAAATCTGTAAAAAAAAAATGATTAAAAATTATTTATAATTTCACAATTTTCACATGTACATATTTTCTCTTTCAAAGACGAACAGTTATCTGTACATTTTTAATATTTTGGCTGATTTAAATATAAAAATAGAGTATAATTTTACAATCAAATGTTATAAAACAATGAATTACCATTTTAAAAAAAAAAAGATTTTTGATGTGTTTATTATTTACAATTTCAGTCTCGTTTTTCTTACTGTTAATACTTAAATTAATATTTTAAATATTTATCGTCTGTAATTAAACAATACAGGGGAAAGCTGTAACATAACAGTAAATTGCAGAACAGTCAAAAACTATTTAATAACGTTTAATTTTCTTTTTACTGATTATTGTTTTAGTTTCACACCCCTCTTTGCTGATCTTATGTGAACTCATCATGCTGGAATTAAACCAGCTGCTGTTTCTGTTTCTGTCTCGTCAGCATCTTTCAGGGAACTTCGTAAACACAACCTCAACTCAGGCAGATGTGACGAGGTTTAACCAAGTCAAGAAACCAACAGCATGAGCTCACCGCTATGAAATGCTGAGCACTTTTGTTGTGAGGCTTTTTGTTTTTTTAATGGTTTGTGCATTTTTACCAAAAGGGGAATGCCAAGCTTCGTCACAATCATCTGAGCATGTGATAAACAGACTGAAGCTTCCATTCAAAAACCGACCAACAGCTGCTGCATCAGGACCAGATAGGAACAACAAAACATCTTTAGCTAAAATTTAAAAAAAAAAAAGAAGAAGAAAAAGACAAACAAAGATCCTCAGCTTGATTTCACCTGGACAAAGAGACGGTAAAACAAGGACTGGATGCAGGCCTGGAGCTGACTCGCAGGTGGCAGACAGGAAGAAATAACAGGGTCACTTCAGATAATGGTGGCACTGCACGTTCCCAGATTAGGTTAGGAGTTGATTCATTTCTTATTTAGGACCCAAAACTAAGTTGTGTATAATGTGTTGGCTGATTCAGCAACTGTTGCTTGTTCTTCACCAGTCAAAGCTTTACGGGAGAATGGCAATGAAAGAGAACCTACTGTTGAAAAAAGCTCTTAAATCTTGACTAGAGTTCAACTTGAGGCACGTAGGAGACTCTGAGGTCGACTGGAAGAAGGTTCTTTGGTCTGGTGAAACCAAAAAGTATAGCTCTATAGGCATCAGACTGAGAATAATGTTAAGTGGAATAGACACCAAGCACTGCACAACATCAAAAACACAATATTCCTACTGCTAAAATTGGCGGTGGCAGCATTATAATGTGAAGCATGGTGGTGGCAGCATCATGATGTGAAGCA
>NW_007578215.1:274229-291470 GCF_000690725.1 Stegastes partitus
CATGGTGATGTAGTCTTCAGGAAAACTGAGACTTAGAGAAGACTTGTTTTCCAAGATAATGAGCCGAGGCAAACAGTCAAAGCTCCACAGAAACGGTTTAAAGACAACAAGGTGGATGTTCTGCAGGCCCAGTCAGAGTCCAGACCTTAATCCAACTGAGAATACAGGGCTGGATTTAAGCTGAGGTAAAACTGCAGCATCCAGATGTTCAGGCTGAATGAGACCAACAGGATCAATGCTGGAAATGCAGCTAAAGATGCGTCTGTTAAACACTGACTTGAAGAAGGTGAATGCATATGCAGTCACTTATTTTACATGTTATATTTTACCTAATTGACATTACTTTGTAGAGATCTGTTTTTACTTTGCTATGAAAGAGTCTTTTCGGGGGTAAATTCCTGTCAAAATAAATCGACAGCGCTGACAAGCAGCAGCGAGGTGACTACTTTTTATAGACACCGTATATAGGTCAAGAAACGCACCACTCCTTAAAAACACTAAATCCATGTAATGAGTAAGACGGAATCAAAGATTAGGAGAGCAAACATGTCAACACCTCCGAAAAATTGTGATGCAATGAATCAGTGTGCTGCAAACACAATGGCCGCCTGTGTGAGAAAGCGGACAAAACAAACGATTTAGCCGTGGATGTTGCTGTTTAACCTCTTGCTGTGGTTGTCTGCTAAATCACAAGCGTCGACCTTCTGCCTTAATTATCACGTTACGCGAAACTCCGAGTTTTCAGCACTTCCTTTCCACCAGTGTCACTCAGGCAGATTCCTGTGTGTTTATTGGACTTGGCAGCGGCTCGGATCCTAATTTCGAGGCGTATTTCTTCTCTAACTGAGAGCTGCTGTCATGTTTTGGCGCGTTGCCACCGCTTGTAAAAAAATGCCGAGGAGGGAAATGTATTGGGACCATCTGTGGGGAACATGAGATAGCTTGTTTATGTAATTCCCATGATGACAATGGCTGGTGCAGCGCAGGTTGGTTACTTCAGAGAGCGGCTTTAAATCTGCTCACTTTGGACAATAATGTGGAAAGTTCGGAGTGAATGAAGTAACAGACCTGCCGGAGATCAAGAACACTTTCATTTCAAACACAATAAAACTATATGGAGCGTGATCAAAACACAGTAGATCTGAGCTTAAGCTACAATCTCTCTCAGATGTCCGCCTCAAGCCCAAATTATCTCATTGGTTTTGTTTTAACCTTAATGGATGGAGGCAAATATACACTTTGTGGAGCGCAGTAAAACAAAGCCGTGATCAAACATCAGCGACAACTTCTTTTATCGTCAACGTGGAACGACTGCACTTATTATTAACAATTATTCATCACCTATCAGCTTTGTTCTTTGTTCCTATGTGGAACGCTGTTTGTAGCGCTGGCGCTGTGACGTCCTAAAGAATACTATAAAAGAGCTGAAAAGCCGTAGTTTAGCACTGTTTGAGTTTGTATTATTTGTTTAATCATTTTTAAGGCTCAGACTGTTAGCTTAACGTCCAGTCAGCTAAAGCACATGTAATGCGGCAAGTTAGCAAGCTAGCTAGCATGGAATTTGTGCTCCTAGTGAAAGAAAAGTTCAACATTTGGGGTTATCCATTCTTCTTTTTGTGTTTTTGTGCATTCAATGCAAGAAAATTGGATTGTTCTTAGCATATGCTAACTAACTATGCTAATCATGGGGAAAAAGCTAACCTGGCTCTGTCCAAGTAAACAAAAACGTCTACAACACCAGAGTTTGCTTATGGTGCCTAAACTTAACCAAGCGGAAACAGGGACAGCAACAAAAACAGAAAACAGCAATTGAAAAGAGGAAACAGAAATGACAGAAAACAGTTACTGAAAACAGCATTAGTAAAAAAAAAGAAAAAACAGCCACAGGAAGCAGCAACTGAAAACAGAAACAGAAAAAGAAGGAAAAGAAAACGTTTAATAGTGGCTGAAAAAAATGAGAACGAGGACAACAAATAGCAACAGAAAATGACAGACAGCGATGACTGAAAACAGCATGAGTGAACAACAAAAATAAAAATAAAAAAAGCCACAGGAAGCAGCAACCTAAAACAGGGATTGAAACTGGACCAAAAACAGCAGAAAACACAGAAAACTGAGACAATAAATGAGAGAAAACAGCGGCTGAAAAAAGGGACTGAAAGTAAACAGTGAGTGAAAACTGTGACAGCAAAAGAAAGAAAACAGCAACTGAAATCAGCAATGGAAAACCACAACCGTTAACAATGACTGAAAAACAAGAACAACAGAAAATGACAGAAAGCAGTGACCGAAAACTGCAACAGAAAACAGCAACAAAACACAAAAAAAGTCATAGAAAACAACTGGAAACAGGGACCAAAGACAAAAGAAAAACAGGGACGATCGAAAACAGTGACAGAACATGAACATGAGATTAAAATGTCCATTTTACTGTGTGGAAATGTAGATTGTACGACAGTTGTTAGATGTTTCTGGATTTGTTTTTCGACCGACGTGAGAAAGATTCTTTCATTTAATTCTCATTCTAATAATTTAAAGGCGTAAAAACACCAAGCTCCACCGACACCCCACCAGCTTGCTGCTAATTTTGACTTTAATTGGCTTCTGTGATACGTAATCCGTCTGCCTGCAGGAACATTAATTACAGTCTCCTGTCCAGAAATGAGTAGTGTCACTTTCTTGCAGCTCCTTTCCCTTTTCTCTTTCATTACACTCTGAAGATAACAGGCCTGATGTGAGCTCGCAGTTCCTTGTCAGGCAATCGGATTTTATTAGATCCTTTTCTTCCCGAGTTCAAATAGCCTTCGGAAAGCCATTACACAGGAAAGCTTGGCCGAATTCTTTGCCGCCATTAGTGGTTGTAATTATAGAAGTGTTCTCAAGCTGACTCATAAAGAGTTTTTTCCTGCACGAAGGGACGGAGGAGGGTCGGAGAGCTGCAGTGGGTCCGAGTTTGTCTATTTTATCTTACAGCTGCGAAAACACATCAACAGATTCTTAACCTCTGAGTCAGATTCTTTTTTTGTTATCACACAAACTTCTTCTGTTGTCGTTAAATCTACTCCTCACTCACACTGTGTCCGATTTAATGTCAGCTAGCAGCGTAATTATCATCCTTTTTATCCACAAGAACGGTTTGTTATTTATTTTTGTCTATAAAAATTAGATAAAGAATAATCAACCTCATGTGGCTAATAAGCAGTGCACAGACCCACATGACTCAAAACGGTCTAACATGACAACAACTTGACCAGAGTGACTCAAAAAATGTCCAACGTGACTTAAAATTGGTTCAATCTGACAAAAAACTCTGTCCAAAATGACCCAAAACTGTCCACATTGACAACATTTTTCAGAAATCAATCATAATTTGTCCAAAATATCTCAGAACTGACCAACATGAAGAAAAAACTAATCCACAGGGACTCAAATTTGTGAAACGCGTCATGAAACTTGTTTAAAATAATAGAAATCTGTCCAAAAGACAGATTTTTTTCAAAATGACTCCAAAAATGACCCCAAATGTGTCCAAAATGACTCAAAATGTGTCCAGTGCAGCAAAAACTGTACCTAAAATAACTCTAAATTTGTCCAACATGATGTAATAACTGTCCAAAATGACAGATAATTGTTTAAAACGATTTCATATTTGTCCAAATTTGTCCAAAATAACTCAAATCTGGCTGAAATGACAAAAACTTGTCCAAAATCACTCATTATGTCCAAAAATGTGTCTAAAAGGACTGAAAATCTGTCCACCATGACTTAAATTTGTCCAAAATACAGCAAAGTCTGGCTAAAATGACAAAACCTTGTCAAAAGATCAAACATTTTGTCCATAATTTGCACTACGTCTCAAAATGTGTCCAATGTGACACAAAAGTGTTTTAAATGATTCAAAATGCGGCCAATATAGCTTAAAACTTCATGAAAAATGTCATGAAACTTGTCCAAAATGACAGAAAACTGTCCAAAAGGCTGACTTTTTTTTTCAAAATGACTTCAAAAAATTGTTCCAAATGTGTGCAAAATGACTCAAAGTCCACCCAACATGATAAACACTGACGTGAAACTTTGCCCAATGTGACTTTAAATGTCCAAAAAATCTAAACTCTTGACGCTCCAACACACACTTGACTCCTACTGACGCTTTGTCACATTTAATACAATCTAAGCAGGTGAGTTCAGTAAATACTTAACTCATGAAAAGGCAAATTTGCTACAGAGACCAAAGCATTTTTAAAAAAAAAATCAGGCTGTAAATGTGTTTATTTCTGCTGTAAAGTGTGACATTTTAACATGGAGCTCTATAAGGACTGGGTCGGTTTTAGAGGCTGCCTCTAGTGGACATTCAGGGAACTGCAGTGAGAGGGCGGTCAGATGAGTTTTAGCAGAAAAGAACATCTGGCTGTGTACAAATCTACCTTTCAGCACCACTGCCGCTCCGCAATTATCACATCACTTCTTTGTTTAATCCAAACAGAAACAGAAAAGTTAAAACAAATAAATAAAAAAGTGGTTTTAGGGGAGTTACAGACCAAACCTTTTATCAATTAATCCATCAACACGGCAGCTTGTGCTCCGACTAAAACCACAAAAAGTCACTTTTACAGTTTAGCTTGTGAAACAAACGAGATGCAGCATGTTCACTGGTGAACTTTAGAGATGTTTTCAGGTGGATGCTTGAGCCGTACGGACAGGGACGTCTAATTATACTTTTGTTTCTTATAAACTCAATGGAATGAGTGAATTCTCAACTGTGTGTTCATTTGACTCATCTTTTGAAGTCTCATGTTTTTAATTCCAAAGTAAATAAAAATGAGAAATTTTAAGTTCAATTAACTACACTGTAAAAATAAGACCTTTTTAGTTTGTCGTAATTTTTTAAAGGATTACCCTGTTTTGTTAAATTATAGATCATATCGAGTAAAACTACAGAAAAAAAGAATTCATTTACATGTTAAATGCAAAAATCTGCCAAAAACTGTAAATATTGTCAGCATAAAATGTACAGATATTAATCATTACTTGAAAGAAAATTCTGTAAATTAAGGATTTTTAAAAATGTAAATTGATTTACATGGTGACTGTAAAAATAATTTTTAACTTTTTTTCAAAAATGTACTAATGTCCACTTTAAAAAGTCTGTCGATGTTTGTTGTTATTTGAAAGGTACATTCAGGATCTAAAAAATGTAAATAATTTTTTATCAATTATTTTACAGATTCTCCTTTTTGTTAAATTAAAAATTATATTCATCAAAATCACAGAAAAAAAAAATCATTAATTAAATGTTGACTGTAATGAAAACAAGAATCGGATACAAACTATAAATAATGTCCATATTTTTAAAAAAATAATTTTTTAAACTTTTGGACACAAATTACAAAATATTTAAGCTGTTTTTAAATGAGAAACAAAATTTTAAAAATTAAAAAAAAAAGTTAGATTTTTTTTGTTATAAAGAAACAAATATATAAATTAAAGATTAAAAATATTGGTTAATTTTTTTTAACCGTTATTTTTTTTGCAGATTTTCCCTGTTCTGTTAAATTACAGATAATATCTAATCAAATTGCAGAAAAAGGGTTACAAAAACAGACTGAAACTGTAAATAAATGCTGCCACATTTCCAGTTTGTTTTTTGTCATGGATTTTCTTTTACTACTTTCTATAGAAAACACTTATGTTTCCATCACATGACTAGAAAAGACGAGTTGATTTGACTGAATTCCCTCCGGTATGTTTTACAGTGCACATGTTGTATATTTCTCTCCCTTTCAAAAGGATTTAAAGAGACTTGTGGCGTGTTTAGTGGTTTTCCTGGAGGTTGCTGTGCTGCTTTAATACTCTTAGAATAATCCCAGAATATTTCCATACGTGCCGCAGAGCGCCACAACCTGCTGCGTCCTGGAGTTTAATGTGGCAAATTGTTCACAGTTAATGGGAATCCGCTGCCAAAACTTAACTCTAGGTCTTTGTAAAAACCAAAAAACCCAACAGGTGGGTGAACAAAAACAAAACCCCTGAGAGGCTGGCTCTGGCTCTGGCTCTGTGCCGCCGGCAGCGGAAGGGTTAAGAGTCACATGGTCGCGGGTGGAATTATCAGCCTGTAAACTGAATGTGGAGAAAAAACTGAGGAGAACAAAGAAATCAGAGTCTATTTAAAGAGAAGTCGCCGCGGATCCTGGAGCCGTGTGACTGCCGGCAACTGCACCTCCGCACTCCGCTGCGCCACGACCTGCCCTCCTGTGCACCTCCAGCGCGGCTCCGGACGGCGGCGAGGATGCGGACTTCTCTGGCTCTCTGCTGCTGCGTCTTTGCGCTGCAATGCCTCCAGAGCTCGGTGTGTGCTCCGGTGCGAGGATCCAGCAGGTACAAAGTGGCACCGGTGAGTTTTTCTGTTGTTTTTTTTCTTCTCTCCACTTTCTTTGCAAACTCGACGCACATACAGAAACGTGCAGAGACTTTTGTTTGCTTTTACGCACGGTGACTCGGTTTGGTTTGGCACCGCGTTGGAAATGATTAATTCTTTGTCATTTTGAAGGAATCTGCAGTGTTGACTCTGTTCATTCTCTCTGCGGCTGCAGGCGGCTCCCCGCCCGCTTAAACACACACATGCACACGGCAGATTGCAGCTGTTTAATTGTGCAGACTTTGCTCCAAATTACACATGAAGAATTAATTGACGTGCGCTCTCCTGCAGCCACATGCACGGACCAATGGCGCATAATGTTGTAATTAAGGAAAATGGCTGGTTGACCTGTCACTGTAATCAGGCTGCTGCTGCTTTGAAGAAATTACTGTCATCACTATTTATTTTTTGTCTGCTCAGCAGCAGCAGCAGAAGTCATGACTTTGCAGCCAAACCTGACGTGTTGTGCAGCAGGATGACAGCGCAGTGTTTTGGTCTGATCCGTGGGGAGGAAAGAGAAAAATAAAGGTTGCTGAGTTCCCCTGTCTGCAGGGCAGGAAGCTGTAATAACAGGTCTTAAAGGCATTTTGTCAACAACACCATAAAAGAGAGGGGTCCTGCATGCGGACCCGTCCCGATGGCGACACTCTCAACTGTTTTGAGGCTTTTCTGCTTTATTTTGATGCAGCATTTATCATTTTGACGTTACCCATTTGCTCTCCTCTTGTAATTTCCCTTCTGTTTACTACTCCCTGTAATTCCTGTTTCTGTTTGCATCCATTCTTCTGCTGTATCATGTTACTGCTTCCAGGACAAACCATTATTTACAGAGGCTGGTTAAGCATGCATGCTTATTCACAGGAATGTCCTGTTTACAGGTACACAGAAAAATAAGTTTGTATCCAAACAAACCGGCTGCTTGCTAAGAAATTACAGAGAAGTCTGTAATTATTACTGGGAACGAGATAGTCTTTGCCGTTGCAGATAAGGATTTATCTATTTTAGCGTGCCGTAAATCATTTGTGGTATGTTGCATGCAGTTTGAAACGAAGCGTTACATTTAGAGATGGCAATTTCCTGAGCAGAGCTTTCCAGAGGAATACTGTAAATACCACAAGGCTGGACCATCTGTCAGTCAGAAAGGAACAAGCCGTCTTATCAGGAGAAACGCTGCAGCGAGTGTCGAAGCGTAAAGCAGACAGAAAGATTACCCGAAGGTCTTTAAGGTCCTAATCCGCTCCAACATCAGATCCATATCCAGGTGAGAACATGCCGGGGCCGGTCCTCCACAACAGCCAGTCGGTTTGGTAGCTAATGATCAACAAGTCCACACAGTTTATCGGAGAGAGGAGCGAGAACTGCTGAGGAGGAGGATTATGTAAAGCTGTATGGTGCAGGAGGTAAAGACAAGTCAGAATTTAAACTCTGAGTTACAAGATGCAAGAAGAAGAAGTGCAACATCTCATAAATGTCAAATGATTCAAAACTGGGTCAGCTCACAGTAGTTGCATCACTTCTAAGTTGAGCGGCAGCTATTTCCTCTTATCTAAGATCAAAAACTACCATTTCAGACTTACTATATTAAAAATACAGGCCCCACAGTAGGAACTCGATGCAACAAAAGTCACTTCACCTTTCATTACTTTTTCTTCAATTCTCGTGTCCACCTTTATGTTTGATGACAAAGTCAGCCATCCATGGCATAAAGGATACCATTTCTGGAAATGATCTGTTATTCTTCTTTAACTGCTTTTTTCCAGCTTTTCTTTAAACCTCCCCAACACGTTTTGCTCTCATGCAGCTCCATATCATGATACTTCCACCTCCGTGCTTCACTGTTAGGATCATACATTCACTGTGGTCGTCCTGGTCAGGTTCACACCAAACATGCTGGACTCCATCTGAGTCATTTTTTTTATTGTTGCTCTCCCTTTCCCTTCAAACAACCCCAAAGTAGTCTTATTGAATTTAAGTCAGGCCACATATTTATCCAGGTCGTCGTTTTCACTTTGTTCTTTTGCATCATTTTGTACTTTGGGTGGTTCTCATGTTGGAATGTTCCTCTTCATCAGTCTTCTGCAGACTGGGAGTCATCCTCTCAGCCAGTAGTTTGGTTTGTCCACAAACATTCATCTATACATGTCATCAACACGTTTTGCTCTCATGCAGCTCCATATCATGATACTTCCACCTCCGTGCTTCCCTGTCTGGACTATGCATCCACTGTGGTCGTCCTGGTCAGGTTCACACCAAACATGCTGAACAACATTTGATCCCAACAAGTTTATCTTGGTCTCAGTTGACCAAAGAGCGTTCTCCAACATTCACCAGTCCTCTTTTCATGTTTTGGGGTTTTTTTTAGCAAAGTTTAATGTGGAGGTTTTGTGGCGACAAGAAAGCCAAGTTTTCCTTCTTGAACGTCGTCCATAGAGGTTGATGTTCTGACCTGTCCTTCACACTGTCGGAGCTGTCATAGAAACTCTGATTTCCACTGATAACCCCTGTGCCAAGTCTAAAGCAGCTTGTTTTTCAGAGTCAGATTGTGAAAGTAGTTCACTGTCCGTGGAGTCATTTTAGGACAGCAACCACGGCCGCACTGATAAGTGCTACTACGACTCCTTCTATACCTTCTGATTGCTGCTGCAACTGTGTTTCACTGACATTCAGTTGATCTTCCTGGATCCTTCTCCATCTTTGTGAAGCCTCACAGTCAGATTTTTCCGCTTTTCTTGCAATTCCTTCCCATGTGGAGCCATGATGCAGACATGCAGATAGGAACGGCCTAGATGTCCAAAACTGAGACAGTTCTTGTTTTCAGATCATGTTAATGCAGTTTGGCTGATTGGAAATCACAGGTGTGTTCACTTTTGTTGCACTGACTTCATACTTTGGGGTCTGTATTTTCAGTGTAGTCTTTCTAAAGGGATTGTTTATTATTGTTTACCAGAGAAAACTTATTTGTCAGTTCACAAATACTGCAATCATTGAGAGGTGATGCACTTTAGACTCATTTGACTCCTAAGTGATAGCGCACAGGGGTGTACTCATCTCTGTTGTGTCCCGACAAGACACATAAACAAGGTTTTTCTTCAAGCACTGCAGCGATATTATCTGAAACAGGAGAGCCGACATCCATTTTTTACATCATGAACCAGAGATTCAGACTCGTGAACATCAGAAAGTCAAGTGAGTCCAAAAGTCTTTTTTAAAAAACATTACGTCTCCATTGCATTCATCGGAGAAGCCGAGAACACTGGCTTCTCTGTCCTCTCTTGCTGAATTGCAGGAGACATTAAGGATGATGTAAAGAGGAAATTCATCAGGGCTTGATGTGTTTCAGCCTGAGGTGCATGTGAGGTTTTGGAAAGTTGGCAGAGTGATAGCTTGAATAACTTTATTACTCATGGATGATATAGATCCTGCTCAAGTGGTTGGACACTGTCAAAAAATAAATCTAACTGTGCTCTGTTTTGGAAAAATGTACCTCCCGGATCGGGCTGCTGCAGATAACAAACACTGTCTGCTCTATATTGTTCTATACGAGAACCATATGAAGGTCTGAAGTCATCTGAGGCCACATCCTCTGAAGACCTGGACTTCGGCTTTCTGTGCATATTTAATTTCTCATGCCTCTTGGGCTTTAGTGAAGGGTGAAGCGTTGTTGTTTTCATCCTCGTGTGGATTACAGCTAGTGAATAGTTTACTTTTGCTAAAAATTTGTCAGATTTGCACACGATATTAAACTATAAACACAATTAGGCTTAAATAAACACGTTTAACGAGGTTTTGTACCTTTTCCGCTGCTGTAGGATGTTTTGCTTTCACACTAATTGGTGTTGTTGTGCTTTTGGTACCACTACATGCTACAGAAAAGTACCTCCTAATGAGGAAAATTAGTTTAAATTAACCAGAAATAATTACAAGTTGCAGCAAGTGTAATGTCCCCAAAGTCTACAATGGTTCCTTCCATTCTGAACTCACTGACCCCTCTACGGTCTGGACGGTTTGGTCAACAAACTTCCGTATCAAGTTTAATCAAAGGTTAAACCTGAAGAAAAGATTCACACAGGTTCACTTGCGCTGTACAGAAATGACAACGTAAGATGGCAAACGTCCCACTTGTGGATTGATAACTGACTGAGAACAGATCTAAATGATTGGCTCCAGCAGAGGACAGATTTTTAATTACTGGCCCTTAAAATGGGGAAACAAAACAAAATTCTCAGTTAAGGATAGTATTTAAGCCCCAGAAAGTTCCTATGAGTGTATATAAATAGATGGCTCCATATTTTCAACTAAAAATACAGTCTTTGGTCGACATTTCACCAACTTTCGAGTCTCTAACATCAGTAGAATCTGATGTGTTGCAAGACAAGATTACAGTTTTTTGTGGTTTTGACTTGAAACCTTTTAAAAATGACTCAAAATTTGTTCAAAATGACTTAAAAATTCCTCCAATATGTATAAAAATGTGTCCAACGTTAGATAAAGGCTGGCCAAAGGGACTTAAATCTTTCCAGAATGACTCAAAATTGCTATCAATGGTATTAATGAATCACTCGTCCTTAAAAATAGAAAAAAAGTGCAGGTGGTTCAAACAATGGTGGTATCGTGTCCCCATAAAGTTCCTCTCAGTGTATATATCTATGGATGGATCCATGTTTCCACTAAAATACAGTCTTTGGTTGACATGTCACCAACAGTTGAGGCATCTAATTGTCCAAGATGGATGAAAATTACACAAATTTCCTAAAGATTTGACTGTCTATGATGTTTTCTTCAACCAAACCATGTTAATTTTGGTGCGTAAACTTAACCGAGCTTCTAACAATATTATTGATGTGTTCCCAAATCTAACCACGTAGTAGTTTTTGTCTAAATCCAACTAAACAGCAGGAGAAAATGGAAACTTAATGATGCCAAACTGGATGTAAACCCTGTTCTCGTGGGTCTCCATCCTCCTTTTCATACATGAACTCTGTGACTCTTCCCAACAACAAGGCAACACAACCTGCTGTGCGGTCGTTGGCAGCGTTGGGACACATATTTTGCGATTGTGTCTAAACGTGGAGAAATGACCCCCTTTTTCTTTCCAGCGACACTTTATCAGAACCCTGCTGCACCTGTGATGGAAACTTTGTTATGTCTGCTGGTCATTTCACTGGAAAGTCTAATCTGCAGTTTTGTCAATTTGCTGCCCTGTTGTTGACAAAAGCCTGAGTGAGTCCACAGGCCCGGACAGGCTCCGGGTCTCTGTGGCATCCAGGCCAGTGGGATACAACACTGAGTGGCTGTTTTCCCTCGGCAGCGAAGGGGGAGGTCGGCGTTTTGGATTTTTGCTTTTGTCAATAAAACCTGAGTGCGCCGCCTGTTTTGTCCACCGTGTTGAAGTGTTTCGGACGAGGCGATTGGTCGGGGAACCGTGAGAGCAAAAGGTGACATCAGAGCCGGTCCGGGTTCCCATCGAGCAGAACTAGGTCACAGCTGTGAGCGGCCAATGAGACGCGGGGATGCAGCCACAAGGCGCATGCATGGAGTTAATCGGACGCTTTTGTTGTCGCCATCCCAGCGCCGATGTGTGTTCATGTTAGAATCATGCAGAACTGATCTCAGTCTGCACGAACACACCTGAACGGTCACGTGAGCGCGCAGGTACGTGGAGCCGGCAGGTGTTGATGAAACACGCAGCAGGTGGTTTTACGTTGTTCAGTCGGACAAAACACCGCAGAGGAAGAGCAGCAATGGTGGCGATGAAGACGAGGCGGCTGTGTTGTTTCAGTTACGTGAAACCCAAAACCAAGTTCTGGTAAATGTTTTGGTTGAATTCTGACTATTTCATATGTTTTCGAACCTGAGAGTTTATGCATTTTCAGCCGTCCAGTCCTTTTAAAGGTTCAGTATCTCCAGAAATAAAACTACTGCAGCCATGACAATCTGGAGAGGACACTGACAGGAGAGCTTTCAGCAGATCTGAATGATTGAATGGATCCATCAGAGGACACATTTTTAATTATCGCCCCTTTAAAATAGAAAACAGTGCAACATTTTCATCCAACAGTGGTGTTGTGGCACATTGTGGTATATTTCCTAATTAAAATACAGCCTTTTGTCGCCATTTTCAACCTTTGAGGCCTCTGACATCAGTACAATTTGATGACTTTCGCTATTTTGACGTTAAAGCTGTCCAAGATCATATAGAATACTCCAAAAGAACTACATGTTTATCCAAAATTACTTACCATAACTAATATTTATTGTACCTTGAAAATGACAACAAAAAAAAAATGCACCTATATGGTTGGTGTTGTGTCCCCAGAAAGTTCCTGTAAGTGTCTACATATGGATGGATCCATGTTTCCACTAAAATACAGTCTTTGGTCGACATTTGATCAACTTTTGAGGCTCTAACATCAGAAGGATCTGATGTGTGGAAAGTATAACGAGATAGGGTTCAATTTTTTTTGCTATTTTGACTAAAAACTATCAAGGATTTCACTAATTATGTACAATCTGACAAAACAGAGTTCTGAAACAACAGTTTGGGGTTTATTTTTTCCACAACAAATTCGAGACAGTTCAGACCCAGTAATATTCAAATGTAAATTAAAAACTCATCTGTTCCGCTCCACTTTTCCCACCTAGGCCGAGGCTTTATCTCCATATTTCCTGTTGTTTTTATCTGCTTGCTGTATTTCTATATTGTCTATCTTTGTATTTGTTGCTTATTGTTTATTGCTTTTATTGCTTTTTTGCTTTTATCCTGTGGCGCGTCTTTGAGTTCTTGAAAAGTGCTATACAAATAATTTTTTTTTTCCCTTTGGTGCCAATTTTCAATTAATATACATCATTTTTCTGTCAAATAAAGAGCATCTAAAAGAACAATATTTTTTTTTCTTACTATTATTATTTTCCCGCCTAATTTAAATCAGTAAAAATTGTGTAATTTTACTGTCAAACATTGTGAAAGAATAATTATTTATAAAAAAAAAAAACACATTTTTTTGTTTTAAGGACAGTTTAAATGACTGAAATTTAAATCAATACTTTGTTCTGTGATTTTATCGACAGTTAAAAGATTATTAGCTAATTTTTTACTTCCTCATATACATGCTTTGTCTTTTAAATAATGGCAAACATTTGTAAATGTATTATTTTTTCTGATGTAAATACCATAAAATATAGTAAAACCAACAGTCAAACATTTATAATCATTTTTTAATTGACATTTATTAAAATCTAGATTTTAATGCGGGTGTTATTTACAGTTTTTGCTGTTTAATTTCTTTTTGTGCAGTTATCATTTAAATAAAACAGGAAACAGGGACAAAGGCTGTAAAATAACTGTTAAAAATAATTTGTTTTTTTCAAAGTCTTAAATATACACGTTTCTTCTTTCACATAATGACAAATATTTTTTTTCCTGATTTAAATATAGTAAAAATAGGATTATTTTAAAACACAGATTATTGATGTGGATGTTATTGGTCCTTTTTACTACATTTTTATCTGCAATTCAACAAAACAGGGAACATCTGTAAAACAACAGTAAATTGCTTAAAAAATTTAATTAAAACAAGCTTTTTTAAATTTAATTTTTACGGCGCTAAGGTTACAAAGACACTGTTTAAGTTCAGAATATTACGTTTCAAACAAACAAAGTCAACGGCGTCGCTCCAGACGGGCCTTAAATCAAGTGTCACAGTTAATAATGTGCATTTTTGTTCCCTTTAAAAAACAGAAATCTAATATTAACTGAGTTCAAGCCTCGTAACTGATGTCCTGATTCAATCTCTGACCTGCAACGGTTCAACTTACGCAAAAAAAAAAAAACCTGAAACAAGAGAAACAGGCAGCGCATGTCGAGGATTTCATTAATAACCCTCCGTAAGTCATCGGAGGCGGGAGACCTCGGCTCTCGGAGGAAAAACGCCTTCGTGCCAGCAGAGATAAGCGATTCAAGCCGATGCCCAGATGGTTTCTATCACCCTCCACCGCCGGGTGTTTCTGATTTTCAGGCGATACATCGGATTGGGAAGGTAAGAAGGGAGATAACGAGGTATTTGTTGATGAAAAATCATACTTCCCCCCCTCCCTCTGCTCCGGCTGCTATCTGCCACAATAAACCCCCTCACTGTAAGCAAGCCTTTGTCCCCGTTGTCTTACTCAGAGCACACCCTTCAAATTGAAACCTTATCGGCCTCCTCGAGTAAACACTTGCTCGAGATTCATCCGGATTCGCTGCTATTGGGTCTAATCGGTAAGATGTGATGTTGAAGCTGCAGAAACATGTTCCCATTGGATGAAGCAGCAGCGTCACCTGTTGCCGCGTCTTCGGTATTTTGCTTCGGGTGCAGGAGGATTTCTTTTATCGAAATCTGTAATTTCCTTTCCGATGAACCCAATTTCCCTCCACCTCTCCTTTTCTGCTGCTGCTGCAGTTATAGATTTCCTACGGACTTTATTCGAAACACATGTGGAGTCGAAGCAGAGCAGCCGATACGAACGCCGCCGTACAAATTGGTCTCTGTGCCAGGACTCTTCCAGACTCAACCCTACGTGAATACTTTCTGTTTGCCAACGTGTTGCTGATATTTCACCAAGATTTGAAATAGCTTGAGTGTACACTGTTTGAAAATGTAGATTAATCGCATTTTGTTCAAATAAAACTAAACTGGTAAGATCTAGACGGTGCTGCTACTTTAGAGAACAGGGTTGGTCTTACTTTATATTTTCCTTACTGTCAAGAAAACATATGAAAAGACTTCAAAAATACCCAGAAACCAAACCCATTCCTTCCTACTGAAGACTGAAATCTTTGATCTCACGAGTGTCACACATGGAAGAACCAGCGCTTATGTATATTTTTATTAATGTTTGTTTGATTTTACTGAAATGTTTGCACTATTCCCTGTGCTACTCCAACAATGTGGGAGGCTTGTTTTTTATTTTATAGTTAGATTTTTATAATAAAAAGCATCCACAGATCCATAAAATGTCTTTAAAACTCACATTTTTCATTATAAATGGTCCTGTATTTTGCCAAGACCCCAGACCTATGAGAAATATGGATAAATTTCATATTTATAGAGGAAACGCTAATTCTTCTAACTCAGAGTAGATTGATGGTCGAACAAATGACGGTAAAAGTCGTCCGAACTCTCAAAGATTGACTCAAACTGCTGCGTTAATTTATTTTCATTGAGCCTAGGCTGCAGCTTCTGAATATTGTTTACTCTTGTTTCTGTTTTTGGCAGCGCTGTGGCTCATTGTCTGCAGTTTTAAATGCGTTGTATAAATAACGACGACTTTACTCGATCGTAGTTTGCGTACATGTGGGGCTGCTTTGGTGACTTTCTTTTTTAGAAAAATTATACAAAAGAAAAATCATTAACCTCTTAAGACCCGAGCTCTTGTTTGATATGCATTTTTTATTTTTACAAAATTAAATTTAAAAAATGTAAATAAAAATATCTAATTAAAAAATACAAATATAAAAAAATAAATAAATGAAAGTAATAAATTAATAATAATAAAATGATTAAAAATAATAATAATTACCCACTGTGGTAATATAACCCACAAATGTGATGTCCATGTATGTGGATGTCAGGTCTTACGAGGTTATGAAAAATCTGAAGTGCTGCTAAGAACCCATAAATGTTTTCTCTTCAATGTAAAAGTTAGATATAGTTGGCCTGTTACCAGGAGAATGTTGGGTTTACTCTCAGGTTTAAGGCCATTTTCTAACTGAGCAGACACGTAGGTCATTAATTTGAGTAGTTTACCCAATAAGTGTGTGATAATCAATAATCGATTCATGGTTACCGTAAAAGCAGCGTTGTTTTTATTGGTAACGTGCTGATACTGCTGGCAGCCCTACAAACACGTGACGCGGTCCATAATAAAGGTCTCTTCGACTGTTTATCCCCAATTATTATATATAATTTCTGCCCCGTTGTTCCGAACATTCGCCCGCCACCTGCCGCTACAACACAACCCCCTGGTCAGACCGGATATTCTGATATGGGCTCAAATATCTGGAGCCCAAAAACTGCTAATCGGACCAGCCCCACAAATTCCTACTGTCAGGATTTTTGTGCATTTATATGAAAAGATAAGGAATAAGCAATATATCCTCTAACAAAAACTTTTTTTGCTTCCAAAGTTCCATTCAAAATGCTAAAGATTCTTCTGGTTGAGTGAAGATGTGGTCTGAAGTGGACTTGATGCTCTCCCAGTTCACCCAGCAGAGACCGAAGGCTGCTTCCTAACTGACCCGGTGTTGTTATCGGTGGGGTCGACGGTGCCGGTGGGTTTGTTGTCAGAGTGGAGACTCCCTCCAGACGCCTCGTGTTCAGGCCTGCCTGGTGAATACCTCTGTCAGATGCACCGCTGCTCGCAGATCTTGTCATCACAGTAACCAGAAGCCAGATGTGTCCGTACATGTAACCGATGCCCCCTCCGACGCCGCCACCGCCAACTCCCCCACACGTTCTCAGCGCGAAGAAGCATCCTCGAGGCCTGCGGGCGCTTCTTCTTCTTCTTTTTTTTTAGCTTTCAAGTCTCATCACCGACTTTTTGCAGCCTCAGCAGAAAGTGACAGGGTAATCGCCCCCAGGGGTTAGTTATTCTTTTCTCTCTCCGACGTCGTCACACAGCGTCCTGACAGGATTTCCAGCACGTGAGCGAGCTGAAAGGCCACCAAACCAGAGCCTTAAACGTTTTATCGACTAAAGAGCGTCGCCAGGATTCGACCAGAACAGCCTTTTTAAACATTTGACCCTCTCAGTCTTTAAAAGAATTTGCAAAAATACACCATTTATCAG
>NW_007578215.1:292875-295091 GCF_000690725.1 Stegastes partitus
CCAGCAAAGTCTCCCGGCCACAAGTTTTGTGGACTGAACGTCTGGGATAGACAAGACACTCAAAACGTTCACTTTCGTTGTCTCCTGAAGGGGGCGCTGCGTGAATGTGTCGCCATCACCATGGCAACCAAAACAGTTCCATTACAAAAAATGCAGGACTTTCCGGCTGAACTGCAGGAAGTGTTCACATAAAGTAGAGAGGAGACAAGCATCGAAACAAATTAAATATTACACACACACACACACACACACACACACACACATATACATGAATAATGAAATAACTATAGCATGCTGAGCCACCTGTGGACACTTGATTCCATGTAAAATTTTGTAAAATAA
This sequence comes from Stegastes partitus, assembly GCF_000690725.1. Taxonomy (NCBI): domain Eukaryota; kingdom Metazoa; phylum Chordata; class Actinopteri; family Pomacentridae; genus Stegastes; species Stegastes partitus. The sequence continues at coordinate 293,218 of NW_007578215.1, forward strand.
ATAATCACAGATGGATTATTGTATCAGCCTTTTTACATCTTTAATCCTCTGAACCCAACACCTACAGCTGTGTCTGAAAGGCGTGTTAGCTTTCAAAGAATTATCACCATTTATCAGAGACAGAAACTGTAAAAACAGAGCGAATCGATGGATTTTCAGCTTTCAGACAGCGATTACACTTACCTGTCGCAAGATTTAATCTAATCTCAGTTTAAAACTGGGATATCGCCTGAAAATATTTAATATTATACATGTGTTAATTAAAATTTGGCCAAAAACAAACCGTTTGCTCTGATGAGTTTCTGTAAAAAGCAACAAATTCTGCTCTTCTCTGTGCATTCGTTAAGCCAGGACTGACTGTGAAAAACAGCCATGTGACAGAAATTCGACAAACTTTCAACTGAACTGCAGGAAGCGTTTGCACAGAGCAATGAATAGGAACAAATTAAGAATGTAAACAGTAAAATATCTATTTTCCAGTGTTGATAACATGTGTGGAAACTTTGAAGAATGTTGGACATGTGGAAGTTTTTTCAATCTTTGTAAAAATAAATCAAAAAAATTCGACTTATGGCATTGCAACTGCATCATAAGACACACAAGACAGTCCTGAGTTTTGTGCAGATTCCTGAGAGCTGCAGGAAAAATGATCCCACAGTGAGGAAAAATGTGACAGAAGCAAAAAATACAGCCAAAGGGTTAAATCATCAAACTGTGCAGAGAGCACAGAACTCAGCTGACAGGCTCTCAGGGCAAAAATATTGTTTTTTATTAGATTTTAAGATAAATTGCTTCAATAACTTCCCTTCTTTTAAGCTAATGGAAAGAGAGCATCTGTAATGCACATTAAGGTATTTATGTTGCTGCACTTCTTCTATTTGAATCTGTAGATTTATTATTCCCTATATTGTGAAGGGTTTTTTTCCCCAGAAGGCTTCGTCCATATATCAGTCACAGCCTGATTTATAGAACATTCTACTCATCAAAACAAGGCAAAAAAGATTTCTTTGGAGCTGTTGACAGTATTTCCTGATTTATGGAGCGATAAAAAGAAATATCTGAAACACTCTAGCATCAGTTTGGATCTTATCTCTGTTCAGGAAGGAGAGCTGAAGGTTGCTGTGGACAGACATTTGTGTCACCAGAAGCTGAATTTGAATCATTTGTATTTCAGTTTGACTTGTTTGGCATGAAGAGTTGTGCTAAAAATCTGAATTTGAATGTCATCGTTTGAATTTATTAGATTAACTTTTCCTTAATATCCCTTATATCTGAGTTAGAATTGATCAACTTACTAGAATTCAGTTTCAGTTTAATGAATTCATATTGTGGCGTTAACACAGTTATTCAAGTCTGGAAATTCTAATTCAAATGATCAGGTACAAACTCAAATTAAAATAAAAATGATTCCGTTAGGCATAGCAGTTGGATCACAAACGACACTGTCTGGATGTAGTAGAAGAAAACTGGCCCAAGATCAGTGAAACCAAGAATGAGGATAATTTATGAGCTCTGTTCTTTGTAGTGGCACAAATTTCTGTCCACATCAAATATGTTTATTTTTAAAAAACAGTCATTTGTTTTTTTTACAGTGTTTTACTGCATTTAAATCCACTAAAATAATAAACATTTTCCAGACTTTTGGTGCCAGATTTTCAGTGTTTTCAACCCAGAAAATTGAGAAAAGCAAGCAAAACTGCGATATTGTCCTAAACCGAACCACGTCGTGTTGGTGTCTCAACTAAACCAAGCTTGTAGCAAATACTTAACGTAGGTAAAATGTCAGTTTTAATCCAAACTATGATATTTTACTAAATCTCACCAAGTAATTTATTAATTAAAGTAATTGTTTTTTAATTATTTTTTAAATAAAA
>NW_007578215.1:295351-322982 GCF_000690725.1 Stegastes partitus
GATTTCCCTTGTGGATCAATAAAGGTTATCTCAGTCTAATGGATGACAGCTGCGGTCTAAGGACAATGGTCCCACATTTGGGGATGCAAACCCTCTTCTGCTGGATGAGGATCTGTCTTAACTTGTTTCTCTTCAAAACAACAATGAGAATGCAGTTTAGTTGTATAGGAACCTAATTTTGAGGGTTGATAAAACCACAAAACCGAACCTTTGCACCCTGAATGGCATCATTAAGCTCACGGCGCTGATCTCAGAGGATAAAGTGATGGAGGCTCTGATTGTTTTCATCCAGCGGCTGGTTGCCTGGTTCTGCTCAGAGGAAACACCAGCAGCACCTCTGAAGCTCATAAAGCCCATAAAACGGTGGAATTTGTTACCTTTGAAGAAAGTCAGGCGATCGCTTTCCAGTCTCTGCGCGGAGCTGGTCTGGCTGCTGGATGGAGCTTCGTGTTGACGGTGAAGGCGTCCAGCTTTTGGCAAGAAAACCACAGAACACACCTAAAAAACAAAAAACAAGCAGATTAATGCGACTGTCAGTTGAAAGGAAAGCCTATTTGAGAAAGTCAAAAATCAACAACGGATGTATCCCATTAAGCGGTGTCTACCAGCCATCCAAAGCTCTGCTGTTGTACAAAAAAACACTAAATAACTCATCAGTATACTGAATAACAGACTGGTGCTGCAGTTTGTTTTTACTTTTGCCACCAGAGCATTAAATATGGATTAATCCGCCGCTAAAAGTAGTTCCTAACAAATGCACCATTTCCTCCATTTCGCAAAAAACGACAGTGACAAGCAGCTAATTGAGGAAATCAGGGAGAGTCTTTTACAATATAAAACCATATAGTTGTGCTGTACTGAAAGTATTAAGAGGCGGACTTTGTGGGTTTTTTATATTGTTTTATATCTTGTCTTATAGTTAATGTTATTTACAGAAAACCAAAGCAATTAATTTGTCTTTTGCAACATTTTAAAGTCTATTTAAATCAGGATCTTTGTTTTCTTGTTTGTAAGAGCAAAAATAAGCTTCATTAATGAAGATAAAACCAAATATTAGGAATATCAGAATCTATATTTGTGTGCTCTCAGCGAAAGACTAAGCAGAGACGATTATAAGACAGACGAACACTCTTGTTTTTGTGGTTTCATTGTCAGTTCATGTTATTTACAGGAGAATAAGATAATTAATTTGGTTTTTGGGATCCCTCAAAATATGTTGAAATACAAATCTTTGGTTTTTGTTGTTTGTAGGAGCAAAAATAAGCTAAATGAGAAAAGATAAAACCAAACATTGTGTGTTTGTTGATACAAAAAGCTCAATCGAACAAGAAACCTTTAGGTATTCCAGACGAACACAATCTCTCTGTTTGGGTTTAACCTTGAACTTTGATGTTGAACCTGATGCCGGCTTTTATTCGGTCGTGGGGTCAGACGGGTCCAATAATCCGTTTGACACACAGTTGGGGGGTTTAGTCCTTTAACTGCTGCTTTTTTTTCTTCTCGTCTGTCTCTTTGAAATGACGGCGGTGACCTCTCTGCACCCAGCACTTAGAATTAGCCAAAGTTTTACGAGGCTGAAAGCCGACACTCCCTCCACCTCGCCTCGGTGATCGGGATCAGCCAGCGTCAGTCTAAACTGTCTCGTTTTGGGCGACTTGCGACCAGGTGACTCACAGTTCAAACCCCCGACAACGGCAGCCGAGGTGTCTGACGAAGGGGGAGACTGCTGTGACTGGGCCTCGTGGTGGAAACCGTCAGTCTGGCTTTAAGGGTTTTATCAGGAGTTTATACTGTAGTTATGAGTGTTATCCCAACAGAGGAACACTGGTTTGACTGGACTTAATGGGAATTTCAAGGTGGCATTGAAAAGAAGTTTTCCTTCCAGCAGTGTGGATAATAACGTTGGTCGAACTGGAGCACAATGAGGAAAAAATATGACGTTTTGCAGTAAAATCTCTTAGTAAGAAGGTCCAAGTGGCTGCACCTTATTCAGATTCCTGCAGTAAAAACAAGAACCAAATGTTCACAAAAGTATCGAGGTGGAAGACAAACATATGTCACTTTAAGTCACAATAACAAAGAGATCTGTCGTCCTCAATTTGCCTGATGAACATCTAAATGATTGTGTATGATGGTAGAATTAAACGGTTGTACTGCATTTAAATCAACTAAAAATGTCACTGTTTAACAGATATCTGCAGCTATTTTCACAGTTTTTGAATGTTGCCGTATTCCAGCGTTTTTTATCGTATTTTCTGGTTCCTTTGCTGCCAGATTTTTTTTAATTCATTTTTTTATTGATTTTTTTTTTTTACAGTGTATATTTGAAAAAAATGCCACTATTTGCACCAGATATTGTAAAGAAAAAATAAATCAAATCAAATTTAAACAACAAAAACAAAAAAGGAAAAAGCCACATTTGGTTCTGTCACAGCAGAAAACCTTGAAAGTTCAAAATCTGACAATTCATCTTGTTTTTATAGTAACCAGCTCCGGCAAGCGGTGTAATTTTATCAATTTAAAAAAAAAAAAAAAAAGATAGAATGCCTCTGAAACCCGCTTGCAGAGTTCAGAGGGTTCAAGCTTTGATAAACATTTGCAGCTTCTTTCCCACTAAGTATTTGCTTTGGGGGTAAATCTGCTCTAACAAGATGATGCACAAACATAAAGCCTGGTATTCGTTTTTTTTTGTTTTTTTTTTGCATTTGGTCGTCCAACAGTTTCTTTTACATCCTTCACAAACCATCGACCTCAAAAAATCCCAAATGAAGCATAAACCAACCGGCAGGGCTCTAGAACATCTCGGGGATCCGACCAATACGTTGCCCGCATTAATTTTGCAACGCAGCTGTGCTCACGCTTGAATTTTGTTTGTTTCTGCCAACTGTCAAACAGTGGAAAACCTCAGGAGTGCGTAATGCATTGCATACATGCATGTAGAGTCAACAAAACACTGCATCGTGGAGGACAAAAACTAAACAACTATAGCTTTAACTGACATGTTTTTGCTGCTGAACTTGTTCAAACTTTGACCAAAACTTTTTTATAAACGTTGAATGCACTTTGGAAGACTCTGACATTTCTGGATTTTAAGTTAAGTTTAACGTATGTTTTAAAGAATGTTGACACACCAGCCGTGCATTTTTAATCTAATCATATCACATTAACTCAGGCATTCAGAGAAACAGTACCTACTATGTAACTCAGTGTCTTTACCAAGCGTCGGACTGAATTCCACGCTGGTAATGTTTTCCAGCAGTTTCATGTCAACAGCCTTTACATCGATACGTTTCAGAGCAGGCTTTACATCTCGATAAGGGTTTTTGTTGTTTATCTGAGGTTTTTGTTGTTGGCCTCCGCTGCAGGAAGGCAGATAACGGCGCAGAGAAACCTCACACAGAACGAGGCCGAACGAGAAGCAGGTCTTCTGGGGGGACGCCTTTGAAACCTCTCGGGGGTCTCGGCTTGGAAGCCAATTCGTAATAACACTAACAAGACCATTTAAAGACAGGCTGCAGGACACGAGCAGAGACATTCCCCCCCTCGCAACGTGAATAAGTGCTTTGTGCGGGGGGGAAATAAGCGGCCGAAATCTCCTTTAAACAAAGTGAAACGCGGGAGGTGGAGGGTTGCGGGGGTTTCTGGGAGGTGTGTACTGTTTGTTCTGTGATCCAGACCCATCAGTCACTGTGTTTCTGCAGTCTGGAGCACATTCCACGAATCCTGCTGGGTTTTGTTCTCCATAACCTACAACAACGACACAGTGGCGTCCCGCAGAGCGGAGCGAGTTGGGCCGCTTTAAACAACAAAAACACGACGGTGACTTCACTCCAATAAACATTCTGCATTCAGTTATTCTGCGTTTGTTCAGTTTATGGATCTGACGTGAATCAGGGGAGGCTTTTGATTTAGAATCGGTTGATGTTTTGCTACTTTTCTGTTTCAAAAGGCCAGAACGGACTATTATCAAGGCTGAAACACATCTGTAATCATAAATCCATCTCAGGATACGGTTTCAAAATGTTTCTTCTGGTAAACATGAGGTTATATAAGGCTTTAGAGGACTCACATATGTATCATATTCATGCAGTAACTTAGCTGTAGCTGTTCGTTCCAACTCTAACATAGTTCTGTTTGATTTGTTTACTCACTCGTGAACAATCTAGATGTTGCTTTTCTTCGAGACGTTGTGAGTGAACATCCCTTTTGAAATCCATCAACAAATTCTCAGTTGGGTTGAGGTCTGTGCTGTGACTCGGCCACTCCAGAGCCACCTTGTTGTCTTCAAACCATTTCTGTGTAGTTTTGGCTGTTTGCTTCGGCTCATTGTGTTGATGGAAAACAAATCTTCTCCAAGTCTCAGTTCTCCTGCAGACTGCATCAGGTTGTCCTCCTGGATTTCTCTGCACTTTGCTGCATTCATTTAACCCTCTACTTTTACAAACCTTCCAGGGGTGCTGCTGAGAAGCATCATGATGATGCCACCACCATGCTTTACATCATGATGATGCCACCACCATGCTACACGATGGAGATGGCGTGTTTGTTTGGGGTCCACTAATCGTAGCATCTAGGCCGATGGACAAAAAACTCAGTTTTGGTCTCCTCAGACCAAAGAACCTTCTTTCAGATGGCTTCAGAGTCTCCACATGTCTTCTGGTGAACTCTAGTCCAGATTTAATCTGAGCTTTTTCCAACAGAGTCTTTCTCTTTGTTTCCCATAAAGCTTTGACTGCTGAAGAACAGACAACAGTTGTTGTATGAACTCTCTCTCTCCATCTGAGCTGCTGAAGCTTGTACCTCCTTCAGAGGACTCATAGGAGTCTTGGTTTCCTCCCTCACTAGTCTCCTTCTTGCCCAGTCTTCAGTTTTTGAGGACGTCCTGCTCCAGTCAGATCTACTCAGGTTCCATATTCCTTCCATTTCTTAATGATGGATTCAACTGGACTCCAAGAGATATTCAGTAACTTGGAAATGTTCTTGTATCGTCCCCTTACAACCTTTTCACAGAGGTCTTGGACTGTTCTTTAGTCTTCATGGTGTGGTTCTATCCAGGAGTACTGACCCACCAGTGACTGGACCTTTCAGATACAGGAGTCTTTATACCACAATCACTGAGACACATTCACTGACCTCAGATGAACTTCATTTTACTAACTATGTAACTTCCTGCACCAGTTGGCTGCACCTGAGTTGAATTAGTCAACTTTAATGGGGGTGAAGACTGATCCAATCACTTACTTTGTATTTAATATTTTTAATTAAATTACATTATTTTGTAGAAAACTGTTTTCACGTTGACATTGAGAGTCTTTTTTTGTAAATTCTTGTCAATAAAGCCACATTAAATTGCCCAAGACTCAATGTTGAAAAGCAATAAAAAAAACTTCCATGGCAGGTTAGTAGTAAAGTTTTGTTAGCATTTGTTAGCAAGCATTGTTATATAATAGTTCTGATTTTGTGGTTTAATAAAACATCAAAAGTGGTTTAGTCCTTAGCGAGAACCTCCCTCCACACATATATGGATTCTATACGACAATAACAGCAAAAAAAGTAGGCCAAAGATTAGAGCTGCGGTGGTCTTGAAATCCTGGAAAGATTATGTAAGCGAGAAGCTGTGGGAAGATTCATTGGATCTGATGTCGGAGGTAATGAGGTTCATCTTTGCGTAATATATCGATAGCGTCTTTTCCCACAGGTTTTTCGGAGCAGCAGCGGAAAAGGAAATGCACGTAATTTTGCGATAGCAGGAGAACACCCAACAGCTCCCCACTGCCGCCGCAGATGTGGTTTTGGTGTTCGGGCCGAGTCAGATGAGGAGCTGCTCTTCTCTGTAATTTGCTTCTGTGGAAATGAGCAGAGCCATTTCCTCTGGATCTGGCAGGGGGGGTATTACCGATAATGGGACACTCTGGGACTGACTGTCTCTTAAACTGGGGCAAGACCGTGGCTCGCTGACCTGATTATGCGTGTATGGGGTGATTAACCTCGGAGATCTAAATGAATTCATATCCACTGCGATAAACGTCTGCCTCAGGTCTTTCTTGTGGTTTGCTGTTGTTTCTCCCCCCCTGCTGACATTTGTTTTTTTCTTACTCATTCGCTTTTTAATGTTTCCTCTGCTTTATAGATAACAATATCCACCACTTTGGTGCAGAATATGTCCCTTTCTAGCTCCATGTTTTTGTTGTGGGACTCCACTAGAGTAGTTTTTCATGCTTCATAGTTCCAAAAAAATCCATATTTATATCATACTTCCTGTTAAACAGCCATTATTTAAGACCCTACTCCTTAAAAGCCCACTTTCTTCTGATTGGCCAGCTTCCGGAAGCCTGCTGCACCCAGTGCTTGTGAGCACCAATGGAAACAAGCCAAATTCACATTTTTGTGTTGTTTTACTTGTTAATTTCCTTACTTTGCTTCAAATTTGCTTGATATTGTCATGGAAAACTAGCTACCGTTACATTATATATGATGAAAATGGCGTGGCGTCTTTGCCACGTCAAATTTATAATCTGTTAAAACTAAGAATGAACACTTTAGATACTATACCTCGTCAAGAACGCTAGCCATTAGCTCAAAGCATTGCTGTAGCCAAGGAGCTGCTTCCATGACTGTCAATTAAACCTTGCCTCTTTCCTTTTGTTCTTTTTTTTTTTTTTTTGACATTTTATACTGTGTTTGCCATTTTTTTTCTCTTCTGAAAAAGAAATTAATTTCAGCTTCAAATTTGTCGTCATACGTGACGAGATGTGCCAAAAATTGCAATTAGAGACAAAAATTGGGATGCATAGTACTAATTAATAATATTGCTTAGACTTATTTTATCTGTGTGTCAGGTCATCTCCTCCTAAATGGACTGAACTCTCTAGCAAGTGACCATTCATGGACTGAGCATACCTTTAGCTACCTACAAATCTTATCCAAGCAAAGATCAGCTGCTCAACCCGGCTTTATGTCTGCATTTTATCCACTTAGGTGCTCAAATTCAGCCAAAATATTTTACAGAGCTTAATCAGTGACAGTCTGTAAAAGGTTATGACCAGTTAACGCGAGCTAACTAGCAAGACATCGTGAACTAACTACAAACCGAAAAAGATAAATGAACTCCGTTGTTGTTCCAGATCTCTGAAAAGTTCCCGGATCTGAAGAAGAGAGGAAAAGTTTCTCACGCTCAGGATTTGGTCAAGGAGGCGAGTTTGTCAACCAACCGCTCGATCACGTGGAACCGACCTCGTTGCGGTGTACCGGACTTCCCCACCCAGAAGGACGTGCACTATCGGGGGCGACACCGCCAGAGACGCTTCGTCCTGCACGGAGGACGTTTGGACAAGACGGCCCTCACCTACAGGTACACTTAGTGGACTGTAGCCTGCAATCGATGCGTTTAGGGAACACTGGTAAACCTTTGTGTATTATAAATAATAACAAATAAATAAAATGCATTTTGTCACTAAAAATAATGAATTATAGTGATAAATGGCTTCAACTTGACATTAGAATTTCTTATTAATAAGTAATTTTTGGTTGCTCATCTGTCTGAGCTGTAACTGAATGGAGACTAGAAACTTCTCTGTGCACAGCTGCCTAGTTAGCGCTGATTGTAGCCTCTAATGAGGCATTTAAGGAACATTGGTCAATTTTAGCTCATGTCAGTAAGCAGCTCTTCAGACAGTGAGGTGTTTTTGGTTTAGTTTTATTATGTTTTGTGTCTAGAAGATATTGAAGATAATTTTAAGTCTTATTTTGGTGCAAATATTCATACATTAGCATGAATGTAGCACAACTGATTGGATGCTACAACTGAGGCGTTTAGGGAACATTGGTAAATTTTAGCAACTGTCGATAAGCAGATGTTTAGCAAGTGAAGCATTTTTGGTACAGTTTTATTTATATTTTACCTCTAGGACAGGGGTGCCCAATCCTGGTCCTCGAGAGCCCCTATCCAGCATGTTTTAGATGTTTCCCTCTTCCAACACACCTGATTCAAATGATCATCTCATCATCAAGCTCTGCAGAAGCCTGATAACGATCCTGATCATGTGAATCAGGTGTGTTGGAAGAGGGAAACATCTAAAACATGCTGGATAGGGGCTCTCGAGGACCAGGATTGGGCACCCCTGCTCTAGGAGGTGTGACACATTAAGGTTAAGAATATTCCAGGTCCTTTTTTGATGCAAAGATTTGCACATGAGCATGAATTTATTAAGACATAGACATGAAAGCTGAGCTGTTCATTTAAAAGTGAAAGTGAAATAAATGCATTTTGTCCCTAAAGTCAATAAATAATCGTTGAAAGTATCCGTACAATTGTGGCCATACTGGTGCAGCCCTGCTTTCAGCGTATGAACTTAAAAGATGACATGTCAATACTGTGTTTACAACTCGCGTCTGCTGCTACACGTTTAGACGTTATGGACCCGATGACCTGCAGAGCACTTAGGAAATGAAGTCCTGCACTTATGATTCAGAAAAAGGGGTGCTGGTTTTCTTTCATCTGAGGCCTCGGCACCATCGGGTGTCTGGCGGTCGTCTGCTGCCTCTCTGTCTGAGCCTCCTGGGGTCCCTTTTCATTGTAGTCATTCTTGAACCTAACAGTATATTAAGACAGACAGAGAGAAAGCAGGAGAGGGGGGGAGGTGGGAGGCGGAGTGCTTTTAATAGCAGCACTGGCCACACACTAATTAGATTCTGCTGGATCGGACCAATATAGAGCTCATGGTGACACCTGATGGAGTGATGTGGTTAACCAGGAAACCATCAGGACCCAACGAGGCCACCGTCCCTCCCCGGTCTTGTCAAAATGACTCAGATACAAGTGGAGCCGAGTTAATGAGTCTCTATTTAGAATCGGGCGGCTTTTTGAAGCTCGTGTAGCAAGTTGCGGCAGGACCCTCGAAGTCATGCCGGGTCAGAGTTGTTTTAACGGCTTTAACGCTGGTTAAATAAACTGAAAAGAAGCTCTCAGGTGGCTGCAACATGCTGAAGCATCCAGGATGGTGTGTTAGAGCTGTGGGAGGGGAGGTAGACCCAACAAGTCTTCATCATTCTTTAAATCTGGTGGGTGAAACCAGCTCAGTATTTTTTTTCCCCTTTTAGCTCAGTTTTTGTTCTCCACCGACTCCCAGAAAGAAATACCCTCTTCTTTAACTATTAATAGGTATTTTTAGTCAGTGTTTACTTTGTTTGCGTTAGTTGTTTTCAGCCACTACTGCTTTTGTTTTCTGTCCTTCTGGTCACTTTTTTCTGTGTTTCCTGTCGCTGTTTCCAGTCACTGTTTACTTTTGCTGTGATTATTTGCTTTACGCTACCAAACAACTTGGTGTCAAATGTTTTCAGTCACTATTTGCTTTGCTCTCTGTTGCTGTTTTCAGGTGGTTTTAGTCAGTGTTTACTTTTGTTTTCCGTTATGTTTTCAGGTGCTTCAGTTGCTCCTAACTTCTGTCGCTGTCTTTAGATGTTTTCAGTCACTGCTTTCTGATGCTGTTTTCAACCACTGCTTACTTCTGTCTTCTGTTGCTAGTTTTCAGGTGTTTTTAGTCGCGGTTGCTTTTGCTTTTTGTCGCTGCTGACAGGTGTTTTTGGGTGCTGTTTAATTTTGTCGTCATTATTTGCATTGTGCTACAAAACTACGTGCTGTCACGTGTTTTCAGTCACTGCTTACTTTTGATTTCTGTTGCTCATTTCAGTTGTGTTTACTTGTGTTTTCTGCAGCTATTTTCATACATTTTCAGCCACTATTTAGTTTTGTGGTCATCGTTTGATTTGCTTTAAGCTCCAAAACTACTTGGTTAAGTTTGTACAATTGTGCAAACATTTAGCACAAATCTACAGTTGCTTTCAGGGTTACCAGACCAGATGAGTAATATTTTAATTTTAGCCACTTTATATATCCATCCATCCATTATCTATACACCACTTAATCCTCACTAGGGTCTTGGGGGGCTGGAGTCTATCCCAGCTGACTCAGGGTGAAGGCAGGTTCACCTGGACAGGTCACCAGTCTATCACAGGGCTACACTTAGAGACAGACAACCAAGCACACTCACATTCACACCTACAGACAATTTAGAATCACCAATTAACCTCAGCATGTTTTTGGACCATGTGGGAGGAAGCTGGAGAACCCGGAGAGAACCCACGCTGCACGGAGAGAACATGGAGACTCCACGCAGAAAGATCCCGGGTGTCCTCACCGGGACGCAAACCGGCGACCTTCTAGCTGGGAGGCAACAGTGCTAACCACCGAGCCACCTTGCAGCCCCTTTCAGCCACTTTAAATGTCTAAATTTAAAATAAAACCTGGTGATGTTCATGTGTTTTACTACATATCCTGTAAAACAACCATCGATGAATAAGCCGTATATACAGTATTTTGTTCAGACCCAGTTTCTCAAACTCCAGCAGTTTCTACAAAACAAGAAGCACAGAGCAGGGTCAGCAGTTTCCTCCATGTACAGTCTTTATAGCAACCAGAAGCTTCATGTTTATTGTAGATGTCACAGTTTGATTATTGCATTCGACTCAAGCCCACATTCACTGCCTTGCTGCAACAAATATTCACAAAAGCACCAATTCATAATGAATCCACCATAACAATTACTGTTTTCTTTGTTTATTTGCTTTAAACGACTGTTTTCAGGGAATCGTTGAGCGTCTTTTAAAGCTGTAAACACAAACAGCTCTTTAAAGGTTTCTGTAGGAACAAAGGTGCTCGGAGTCACACTGAGCAACACTTGTGTAATCACCGATTTAAAGCTCAGCAATGTGACCTGATGAGTCACTTTGAGACAAACAGTTCCCCGTTAATCTTCCAGGTATTTGTGCAGCGAGCAAGAAGCTCCGCGATTTGTGGAAGAAAACTCCCCTTTGTGGAGATAATCTGCACACGTATGCGATCGGCTTTTTGTTTTTGTGCACAATTTGAATTTATGATCAAACAAACGCAGCTTGTTTTTAGGAATCAGAGAATTGACAGCGCACCTTATGGGTATTTTTCACACTTCAGCTCCGTCGTTCCCTCAACAGATGATATTTTCTGTAAACACAAGAGACAGTAATTGAGATGAATGCCAGTCGAGTTTTTTATTGCTCGTGCGTCTCCAAATGAAGACCACATTTCCCATAAACCCTGCTGCTTCCTGTCCTTCTGGACTCTCGGTTCATTTAAAAAAAAAAAAAAAAGATGAATCGATCAGATAAATCCTTGAAGGCAAACTCTGCACTGACAGCTTTTATTCCAGTGATTGATCTTTAGGCAATCAGGAAACCTTAATAAACAAAAAGTCTTTGCGATAAAATCAATAATAACCTCATATTTGTTCATTAAATTTGACATGTTTAGTCTAATTCCACCTCTTTCCAAATTCCACCCGTAAATCTCACCAATTAACGTGTTGCATCTTGTTGTTTCGACACAGAAACCCTAAAACCACGCTGTGCACTTCTTTTTTTTTTAAAGGGAACTTCATGTTGAAACTATTTCTATTAGGGTGGCCAGGGTTGCCAGGTTTGGTGCCGCCGTGCCAAAACCGCGGCGTAGCCAGGAGCACTGAACCGAATACAAGCGAAACACGTCCTGACAGATCAGTGTTTAGTCTTCACGAAAGTGGCTTCAGCCTTTTTAATTGCTTACAAAATATCGAAGTATCCCTTTAAATCTTTGGCTCACATCACCGTCTTGGCTTACATGGTTTTTAGTTTCAGAATCCAACTTTCATCACCTCTGAAGCTGGCGATAAGCACAACAAAAATATTTAAATACTTAGTTTTCACCTTTTCCCATCCTGGTGCCAAATAAATAAAGGGCCAATTCTGATCAAATTCAGCTGATATGCTGCTGCAGCATCTCAGATTTTGTTCAGAGTTTACTTCTTTGTAGTTCTGGACCCAAAACTAAAATACTTTTGGCTGAATTTTGAGATGTTTTCAGATCTGGTACTTTTTGCATTTTTTCACCATCGTAAAATTACCTTTGGATCCATTTTAAAGGGCTCAGTATCTCCAGAAGTGTAACTCACACGGCCATGAAATTTGGTGAAAGCACAGACAGAATAGTTTCCAGCAGATCTAAAGGATTAAATGTTTCCAGCAGGGGCCAATTTTTTTCATTAATGGCGCATGAAAATGGAAGAAAGTACAACATTTTGGGTGGTGGGGTGGTGTTGGGGCTCCAGAAAGTTCCTGTAAGTGTGCATATATATATGGATGTATTCATATTTCCTGCTAAAAATACAGACTGTGGTCGACGTTTTATGAACTTTTGAGGCCTCTAGGATGAGTAGAATTTGATTTGTGCGACGCGCGGCAACACAGGGTTCTAGTTTTTTTTTGCTATGTGGACAGAAAGATGTGGCCTCAATGGCAGGACAACAAAACCTGGTGTCCATAAGGGTCTCTATGTTCTCGTAAATATAGCAGTGTGGAAGTATAAAGTAGCATAAAAAATGGAAACTCAAATCAAACTCAATTTCTCAACCTTTCTCTGCCTCAGCGCCTCTCATTGTTTAGTGTTTGATTTCTTCCAAACTTCCAGATTTATGCTCATTTTACGGCGGCTTTCAGATCTAAAAGGCACAAATGATGCCAAATTTACTCAGAGCTTCGTGTAATTTCAGTGCTTGGGTTCTGTCAGTGAAATGAGTTTCTCTTTCCATTATCACACTGGGTGGTTTTATCTAAAAGGGAAGGGAGGGGGTCGCGATGCAGTGTTTTGTTAGCGAGCCTGAGGGCGACGGTAACGGCACACCTCCCTGCCGAAGATATCAGATTAGAGGGAGGCGTTCGAGGCCGGTGGTCTTCCCCTCCTCTGCTACTGTACATCCTGTGTGTTTCTTTTTGTGTGTGTCTTTTTTAAACCTGTGTCTTCTGATTCCCGCAGGATTGTCCGGTTTCCCTGGCAGATGGGCGAGCAGAAGGTCCGCCGGGTCTTCAGGGAAGCGCTGAAGATCTGGAGCGACGTCACACCGCTCACCTTCACTGAGATCCACAGCGGGAAGGCCGACATCCGCATCGACTTCACCAGGTGGGAGGAAAGAAAGAAAAACACCTTTAGAAGGAGCCTGAACACACTGCAGGCTGTAAACTGCATCAATACTGAATAAAAAAGCTCAAATAACATCTGAAAAAGATATTGAAAAGCCCACACTGAGTAAAAAGGAAGCTTAACTCTGATCAGAAGGTGTCAAGTCGCAATGACGAACTGCAGTCACTAAGTTCCACTAAAGTTCCACATCAGTCAATTTCAAGAACTTGTGAAAAAGTTGTTTTAAACCTGATGCATGTCATCAAGTGGCGTCTTTTGAAAAATCTGGAGCCGAGGCGTCAGTAAGAAGCTCCAGGTAACATTAGCTGCTTTTGGTCTAATAAACCTCAATGAGTGACCAAACTGCCACGTGACTGTCTGACTGGATAAGTGCAGGACTGAGGAGGTGCAGCAGAATGCCATGGCCCTAGTCCTGGTTTTCTGAGGCTTTTTTCTTTACTCCTGTCATAATTTAACTCACTGTGGCTCATTTTTCACTGCAACATTAAGTCCTGCACCTCTACGGAAACAGAACAACCATGAGGAAGATCTTCTGTCTGTATGACACAGTTAGAATGACAGAAATCATAACAGAGAAAAGAAGAAGGTGAAGTTTTTGGATCAGGCGATACCAACATTGTGAAAATACGGTGACTCTACATTCCATATATTTAACTATTTCCATGTTTACAGCCTCTACAGACTTTTTCTCTGGACTCAAAAGATGTTTCACCCTGTTGAATGTGTCTTCAACAACTTCCTTCTCTGTTCACTGTTTATGAGCCATGCTGCATTTATTTTATTGGTCCAGCATGTTTTATTTTCCTCGTGTCTTTTCAGTTGCGTTGAACAGTTTACATTATCAAATTATTGAATGAGACATGCAGAATAAAATGATTTTGATGAAATATAATTTTATTTTTCCCACTTGAACAGCACATAGCACATGATTAGTTCAAGGGAAGTTGGAAATCAGAAAATTATTTCTGATGGCCCTGATGCATGGGGTCAGTTTACAAGCCTTTCAAACCTGCTGGTGGGTTTTAGGATCCAGAGAGTGAAAACTAAACTTTTTGTATGTGTTTTAGCCTTTGTTATCCCCTTTGTTTACATGAGGCGATGTTGTGCAATTGTGGCCAACACAGCACTGGTGCTAGCCCTGCTAAAAGGGACTTTTTACACGTCTACACATAAATGTACAGTTATTCTTCCACTAATGTTTTTTAAACAAAGATGGAAGCGTCACATTTGCACATGTACCTCCAGACCTTCAGACTGAATCCATCGTCAGACAGCTGCAAGCTAAGAACTAAAGCTCGAGCTGCTACTAATTATCATTTTCATTGTTGATTATTTTCTTGATTTATTGCTAATTGTTTTGCAGACCAGAAAAGAGTTTCACAATATTACAGAGGATGATTTCCAACAACACAAGATGTCTACAGTTATCTGAGACACATTAAAGCTAAAGCTGGCAGATGTTTAGCTTAAAAAAAATGATTACAAGTACAGATCAGTTAATAAAATTGTTATGTTTTTTTTTTCTCGGAAATTCTCATCTGTGTTCCCAACAAACTCTAACAAAAGTCTATTTATGAGTCTGAACCGGCAGAATCAGATCAGATCAGAAGATTTTTGTTACAAAGGGTTTACGGAGCTGCAGAGATGGAAATGAGATAATAGCGGCAAGAAAGGACAAGTAGATTACAAACACTGGAGTTTTTTTGGTTTTGTTTTTATGGGGGATCTGTGTCATCATTGACATCACTTCATTTATCTTGTTGTTGCTTCAGTTGTTTATTGCTGTGGAGATTTCTTGTTTTTCCGCTTTTTGGTTCAAGCTGTATTGATTGTCACGTCACTGTTATGAAACTGTTGGTCAGATTTTGAAAAGAAAAAAACATTCAAACGTCAGAATTTACACCAACTAGCTCCACACAACCACATCCACCTTATTATCAAATAGGAATGAGGAAAAATGGAACATGAAAAACACAAAATCTCTATAAATCTAACCCAGCGACAAGAAAGGGGAGAAAAGTATTTCTTTTATCAACTGATTGGAGGTTTGTAAAAAAGGACAAATTCACGTTTTCGACTAGTTCAAGAAACCTTTCCTGTATTTTGTTGGTTTGGAGGCTCAATAGAAGACACATTAAATATAAGTTACAGTGCCGGTTTTGTTTTTTTTTAGTTTTCAAGCTCAATGCCAAACATTTTCTCGCCGTCTGTGTCTCCTATAACAGTAGAAATCTTTGTGTTTTGTGATATTCATACCATATAATTATCAAGAGAATAACTGAGCAGGCTAATCAGCATCTTAAAGCACATTTACCTGCCGCTCTGATGGTATAAGCAAGCTTAACGATGCGTTTTTAATTAATGTTTCTGCGTATTTATGGCACCAGTGTTGCCTGTAATTGTTGAATCGTCCTTAAAGCTGACAGACTGTCGTTGAAGTTCTTGTTCTTCATGCTTTAATCCGCTCAAAGTGCCCTTTTAAGCTGATCGGCGCGTTTGTTTTCTGAACCTGCAGCTACTGGCACGGAGACAACCTTCCCTTCGACGGCCCGGGTGGGATCCTCGCTCACGCCTTCTTCCCCAAAACGCACCGACAAGGCGACGTTCACTTCGACTATCACGAGTCGTGGACCCTCGGAAACCACATGGGTGGGTTGACCTTACTTTTTTTTGTGCCACTTAAAGTAAAACATGAAAACGTGAATGTTGCGTTTATCAAACTGTGAACAGCGAAAAGTGACAGATAATGAAAAGTCTTGTGTTTGTGGAGAACGGGAGCTTCGTATATTAAAGACTGGTGGTTGAAGCTCAGTAGAACTTTAGTCACAGGCTGCTCTGACATGGTGGTAAAATGTCTGGTCACATGTGGTATGTTTGCCATCATAAATGTCAGAAGCAACTTGTCGTAGTTTCTGATGTATCTAGGAAACATCTGCAGTGTCATGTCAGCAAGTTAAAAAACCCTCATTTAAGGAATCTGTACCTACACTGAGGCCCCAGTTTGAGATATCGACAGCATCATTCTGGCTTAATTTAGGTTATTCAATTCAGTTTTGTTTACATGGCACCAATGCACAACATATGTCATCTCAAAGCACTTTGGATGGAAAGATGAAGACCTTATAAGTTTTAAACAGATACCCAACAAATCCAAACTTTCCTTTGCATTCCCGTTGACCATGCGCTTCACGATAGTTGGAACAAACAAAAAAACCTCCCTTTTACCTAGAGGGACATAAAAGCCAAAAAAAAGGTCAGATAGAACCAGGTTCGGGGAGGGCGGCCATCTGCCTCGACCAGTCAGGGTGAGGATGGGAGCTACAGTGGACGATGCAGGAGGAGACGACATTATACCTGGTCAGAATTAAACTGTAGACCTGAATCTAGTCACAGTTCAGCTGCAGATATCCACAGTGTGAAGGAACTGACAAACGTCAGATGGGTAAAAAAAAAAAAGATGATGTGGATGTCTTGACAAGGAAGAATTCAATTACGTATTTCTGCAATGCATATCCGGTGTAGCTTCCAAAAGCTAAACTGACTTGCTATATAACACACCTGTGCGTGAAGGAAACAGGTAACAGATGAGTCAGCAGGCAGAGGTACTTTTTCATGACTCGCTTGTTGGCAGTGGATCGACTCAGGTAGCCAAATCCCCCCCTCCCCTCGTCTGCCACCTCAAGCAGGTCAAAACAAACGCTTACAACTATTTTCAGACTCCATCTTTACCAGGTGTTCCCCTCCTCCACCTCACCCCTGCAGGTACAGACCTTCTCCAGGTTGCCGCCCATGAGTTCGGGCATGTCCTGGGCCTGCAGCACTCCCGTGAGCCTGGAGCCATCATGTCCGCATTTTATTCCTTTTCCTACCCACTGAGACTGAGCGAGGACGACAAGCAAGGCATCCAGTACCTGTACGGAGCTCATCCGCTAGTCATGCCCTCGCCGCCGCCGCCGCCACCACCTCCATCAAACCCAGAGACCAATGAGATCTTCCCTAATGTGAGTGGAGATGATGAAACTTGATAATAAAAAAAAAACAATCCTGGGGTGGCTGTGAAGACTGGCTTACCAATCGTGAAGCTGCACCAAAGTCCATGTACGCCCATGAGGAAATGTGGCGATGTCCTTTAGTCGGTCCACCACCTGGGTCCAGAATAAAACAACTGATAACACGAACATAGTCACAGCAGCCAGATGACGAAACCTTAAAGGGTTTCGTCTTCAGCCACCATGAATCTGACATTTTAACTTTTTAGTGAAACATTTTGAAACCTATTGGATGGATTTCCATGAAATTTGTTGCAACGTTTTAGGATGAATATTACGTGTACGTGAAATTTGCATCATCAGATCAACATTTTAATTTATCCAACAGTTTACGAACCAACAGAGAGGAGAACTTTATTTGCCCCTATGGGACCTCACCTAAAAAAAAAAACTAAAAAAAAAAAACATGTGTTGACCCTGTTTGAATTGTGCCATGAATTACACGTATGATGTCAATTTAAAAGATCACTTTACAAGTCAAGAAAGTCACAGCTTGCCTTAAAATTGTAAGTATAACACTTAAAACCTGTACTTTAAGAGACGACACATCCCAAAGGTAACTCTGAACCAATAGAATGGAGGTAAATAAAATTTAAAAACTAATGTTCAGAAGGTTCGGCTGCAACTACTAAAGAAATGCTTTCTGTCTCTATTGTCTGCAGTTTGATTTCAAAGCCCCAACCTCACTGGACAATGGCGCCCCCCCCCTTAAAAAAATCCCAGTTTAACCCCTGTCCATGCGGCATTGAATCATAATAAACTAGACTGTGTTTTAAAGGTAACAGTTAACATGTGTGGCTCATGAATTTGGACAACAATGGAGCTCTATGGCACAAACTAAACAAAATAGCCCCTTTCTAATGGGAGCCATCCAGTTTTATGGGATTTGTTGTCAAGAAGTAAAATATAGAACGCGATCAGCCATATCCTTTAACTGGCATCGGTTTCTGTGGTTACAAGACACTTAGATAGTAAAATATATTTCAGGGCTGCATGTCTATGTGACAGTGAACATCTTTGAAGCTGCACCACATCATACAAGAATGTATTTTTGAACCGTAGATGATAAATGAGGCTGAAAGACAACAGTAATCTTTCATTCCCCGGCCGAGCACTGGGGAAAAGTTTCCACTACAGATTAGTTTCTTGTGTAAAACTTGTAACCGAGAGGTTTTTCACATTCTTGTGATGGTTTGTGGCAATAAAAGCGGTGTTCAGCTGGAGCCCTAAGAAGCACTAAAGCCCTCTTTATCCTTTCAGACAATAAAACGGCTCCTTAACACTTCATCCCGCTGCAGTAAATATTCCCCTTTATGTTTGCGTGTGTTGTTGCATGTGGAAATGCACATGTGATGTGTCTTAGTTCCAGCCCGACGCCTGCCAGACGGACTTTGATGCTGTGTCTATGATCCGAGGAGAGCTGTTCTTCTTCAAGGCGGGCTACGTTTGGAGGATCAGGGACGGGCATCTGGAGAGCGGTTACCCGGCGCTGGCGTCCCGTCACTGGAGGGGGATTCCCGACAACATCGACGCCGCCTTTGAAGACAAGTCAGGGAATATTTGGTTCTTTCAAGGTGGGCAGCGAAGACTTTTGAGCTGCTGTTTTGTGGTTTTTGGTTTCGTGTTGGTGCAGGATCGAAGGGGGATGTAATTGTATAGAAGTAAAGTACCCTTGTAGGCAAGTTTAAATAGGTGTAAAAATGTTAATTAACATGGATGTGCTGCAATTAAGGCTATCATGTGAATATTTCTTTATTTAGATAGAGATAAGGTAATGTGTGCAAACACTGTAAAAGCCCCCTGGACTTCCTAAAACTGTCTTTAATGTCAATGTACTTTACATTTTTTGAGACATACCTAACATTTCCCCAGATAAACTGTATTATGTGACTTTCTAGGCAGGTTAAAACAACCTTAGCTGTTCTTGCCTTGGGAGAGAAGGTCGATAACTTGCTCAAAGACTCAATATGGAATATGTGGATGTTTCAAAACTTTGTCTTGTTCTTATTGCCAGCAAATGAAATGGAATCCACAATACGTTAGTCCAACTTTCCGTACTTTGACTTACCTGTCCCGTCATGCCTATCAGATCCTACTGAAGATGTAAATCTTTAAAAAAACATCTCTCAAAAATGTTGCTAACATTCCCAAACTAACTTTTTCTCCAAACTAACTCCTGATGTTGTGAAGGTCGAAAAATAATTTTAGTACGTCCAAAGTTGTTAACAAAATCAGGGCGTGGTGTGTCTGAAAATAATTTTGTTTGTTTGACATTAAAATATTGGGAAATTCAGTCTGCAAACATCTCCAAGCTAGCTTTTCCTCCAAGCACTCCTGATGTTTTGAAGTTCAAAAAGTACTTCTGTTTCAGTAAATCAAGAGTTTTTGTTATAATTTATATTATTTTTTTTAAATGGATGTGTATCCTAAAACATTTTATGGAGCTAATTTCAGTGCCATGCTAACTTGCTATTGTAACTGATAGCAGCTAACATTAGCATGTCAACATAAACACCAGTGTTTCAGCTTGATTAGCAAGGTGGCTAATATCTTACGTAATTTTTGTTGTTTGTACCAACTAATAAGTTGCAAGCGATACAAGAATCACACCTTTGCAGTTTTTAGTTTAGAAGCTGTGGTGGTTGCTAGAAGCAGTTAATGTTTGTCTCAATATGTCAGTTTAAAAGTTTGTATTTGTGTAAACTGACTGACAGTCCATGAGTGAGTGTTGTGGTTGGTGATGTTTACTGCTGCATAACATTTTTCATTATTATAGTCGCTGAACAACTGTTTCATGGAAGGTACTCAAAGTAACTAATCCTAGCAACTAGCTAAAGTAGCATTACACGCTCATGAAGTATCCAGATGCTGGCTCTGTTTGAGTGGACTCCAAAAACCTGCTGAAAAAGAAGAGGAAAAGAAAACAAATGTGACTGAAATTGACAAATGTGACAGAACAAGCTTTTTCATCTCACTTTTTTCTAATTTAAAGATATTACGGTTATGCTAGCTAAGCAGATCTCCCCTGCAAACAATGCTACAGTTAACATGGACAACGACGTAGGATGAAGCCAGTGCGCAACATGACATCAGCTGTACTTACTAAGGTCTGGAAAAACCAATAAAAACAGTGAATTTTAGCGCTGAACGCAGTCTGCTGTCTCTGCAGGTGAGGACTACTGGGTGTTCGACGCTGAGATGAAGATCAAAGGGCCGGTGTCCATCAGGAGTTTGGGTCTGTCGGTGTCGGGGATCCAGGCGGCGCTGCGCTGGGGCCACGACTCCAACTACAACACCTACTTTTTCAAGTCAGGCAGCTACTGGAGGTTCAGCCCCTGGCAGAACCAGGTCGAGTCCGTCTACCCTCGCAGTATGCAGGACTGGAGCGGCATCCCCGACGACGTGGACGCCGCCTTCAGGGACATCTACGGTAAATACCAGAAGCGTTTGTATGTTAGTTACAAGGACATTTCAATCCAAGACTGATACCTTCACAATGAAGAACAGCTAAAAATACACTGTTTATGGCTGCATACATATATTGCCTATAAAAAGCATTAACCCCTCCTTGAAGTTTTCCCTTTTATTGCCTTTCAACATTGAATCTTGGTAAATATAATTTGGCTTTTTTGACCAGAATTTAGAAGAGAAAAAAAAGCCTTTTTCACGTCATAGTGAAAACTGGCTTCTCCAAAGAAAAGTCAATTCATTAAAAATACTAAGTAAGTGATTGCATATATATTGAGCCAGTATTTAGTAGATGCACTGTATTGATCCTGTGATGGTCTCAATCAGCCTGAACATCTGGACGCTGCATTGGTGCTCCGTTCTTCTTTGTAAAACTCTTTAAGCTCTGTCAGGTTGCATGGGGATCGCGAGCAAACAGCTTTTTTGAGTCTGTTTGCTTTTTAATTTACCGTCTGCAGCTACAAGCCTGCTGCCAAAAAGCATCATGATGCTGCTGCCACCACTGTGCTTCACAGTGGGGATGGTGTGTTTGTCCACCAAACACAGCATCACGTCTAATCACCAAAAAGCTCGATTTTGGTCCATTAAACCAAAGAACCTTCTTCCAACTGACTTCAGAGTCTCCCACATTATTTGACATCACTTTGTAGAAGTCTGAAAGCTGTTTTCTGTAGGATCTTGTCAAAAAAAAACAAAACAAATGAAATTGACCATGATTCAATGCTGAAATGCAGTCAAATGGGAAAACTTGCAAGGGAGGTGAATACTTCTCATAAACACCAGAATTAATGAATTAATGAATCAGTGAAACCAACAACACTGGTTATCGTGGGATTTCTCTGTAAGTGTAAATCTTTTGCGTTCTCTGTTTTTGCAGGCTACGCTCACTTCATCCGAGGACGACAGTATTGGAAATTCGACCCCGTTGGCATGAACTCTTTGGAGGGCTACCCTCGCCACGTCGGCATGGATTTTTTCGGCTGTAGAAGCGTGTGAAGTCTTCGCCTGTGGATAATCAGATTTGTTTTGTTTTTCTTTGTTTGACCATGAAGAGGAGTTTTTGGAACAAAGACGTTTTTATTGTATTCGGATTCAAGAGGACGAGACCTTTAAATCTGTTTATGCTTCACTCCATTTATTGATACTCAGATCAATTACACCTTCTTCTCAGGAAAAACCAAGTTGTGGTCCCTCAGACTTGGCACCTCCTGTGCAGCTATGCTCATATTTATTTTGCACATTTTTGTCACCATAAGGCTGAGATCTGGGCCCTGTATTAATGATGTGTTGATGCTGATGTGAACTGCACCGCTCTCCTTTCTTTGAGCCTGAAAGTGAGATTTTCGGTTCACGGGCAGAACCGATGCAGACTGTCTTACTCTCTGTCGTCAGTGTTTTCCATTTCAGCTGGTTTGTGTTTTCATCGCGGACGGACTCGCTGATTCAAAAGTGTTTGAAGAGTGACATCAAAGTTAAACCTGCATTAGCCCAGTGCCTTCTTTACCTATCAAATGACTAAACGATCGACAGTTTTAGCTTCTTTAGGATGAAGTTGACTTTCCCGCCAACATGACACGCACGTTCCACTAATCACAACATATAAAACAAAAAGTTCTTTTATCACACAGACTTTTTGAAACCTGTCAAGATTTTTTGACAGTTTGATCAATCAGCTTTTGAAGAATTTCAGGTTTCTGGCCCTGAATTCTGTCTCTCAGGCACTCCCCTGCTGTCCTGTGTCACCAGCAGTCGAGTTTTCATCCAAATTTGGTCAAAATTTTCAAAAAGTAATCACAATGAAATGCAGAGTGAAGTGTGATTTCATCTACTAAAGTTATGAGATCTTTACGATTTGGTAATAGTAGATGCACCAATCGTCCAGTGGCCTGCCATTAAAACTGTTGCAGAACAAGTGT
Source organism: Stegastes partitus (assembly GCF_000690725.1). Taxonomy (NCBI): domain Eukaryota; kingdom Metazoa; phylum Chordata; class Actinopteri; family Pomacentridae; genus Stegastes; species Stegastes partitus. The sequence goes on from NW_007578215.1 coordinate 317,830, forward strand.
GAACATCGCACAGAAATGTGCATTTATGTTTGCTTCACGTCTTGATGATTTGAAGAAGTTTCTGCACAGATGTTTCCCTGCTGCTTTTCAGTCACCAGTTTCATGTTTGTGTTTTTTACTCCATTGCACTTTATCGACACCAACTTTTCCACTTCAGCCAGGTGCTAAAAAACTTTGCAATACTTTGACTTTCTGGTGCTTCCACTCTGTTCATGCACAAAAACAGATGCATGGAAATTAATGGAACAAAGATCTGAGGAGTCCTTGCGTTGCCAAATGAAGAGCCAGTGCAGACACAGCTCCTACAGCCTTTTTCTTATCAATCTTGCAAATAACAGGCTGCTTTTCCACTGCAGGAACTAAAAGCAGGCAGGAAGTGGTGCAGATGTTTACAGGAATGACCCCCAATGGATCCTTTAAGGCTTTTCTGCTTCTGTTTCGGTGTAGAGTCCAACAGCTTTGACCACGACGTTGACTCCAAGCGCACCAAAACGACGACTAGTTGTAGTTACTGAACGTATCTCCGGTTCTCTGTAGGAAACAACAATAGAGGTTGCTATGCTGGCCTAGATGGTGTCTCCTACGTTGTTGATGGTGATGTTAGAGAGGGGATCAAGACGGCAGAAAAATGGTGCTTGTCGTTTTTTCAGGGCTACTCAGAAGTACCCATCCTAGAATTTAAGCTTTATTCTAGACCGTGAAATGGTCGACAGGTTCCTGGAGTGGAAAGCAACCTCACGAAACTCGCCACAACCAAAGGTAGCAACCAACATGCTAGTTAGCTTTGCTGTGCCACTTTCAGGCAGGAACAACTTTCATGTCCAAAAACACCTGCAAATACTGTAATGTTTGACACTACAGTCACATACTCTGTTTGAAACACATTTTTCTCGAGACAGAAAGGCCTAAAAGCAACTCAGGTGTGTGTCACTGAATATAAAACCCCTGCCCTAAACTGTGTACACAAGATGGGTGTAGTTACCTCGGTGCCACCCACTGGTTTGTGAATCGTCGTGTTGAGTTTGGCGTTTGATCGTCGCCATCTTGGTTTGTTGAAACGCGACAAGATCTGACTTTTTTTTTTTTTTAAATCATAAAGTCTAGATATTTAAAATGGCATCTGTGACATTTTAGATTCATATGTCAAATAATTTCTGAGCTAAAATGTTAAAAACAAACCCGTCGGCCCACTTTCAGCAGGTTTTTTTCTCACATTGAAATTTGAGGCTGTTTGAACGACAACAGCTGAAGAACTATTAAAGATAAAAACCTGAGATTTTCAGTTATTTCTCATCATGTCATTAATCTCTTAGCTATATTTAGAGAACCATTTTGAACAATTCTAAAATTGGATCAGACTATCTACCTAAGCTTTTTGTGTTTGTGGTACAGCTGGTTAGACCTGAAAGTTCAACAAGAATAACTTGTGACCAAGTATTTGATAATAAAAACTATTCTACATGTTGAGCTTTATATTATTGTGACATTCAGTTCATTATAGTTCAGAAAATATCACTCGTTATTCTGAATTATTGTTATTTTTGTTAATGAGATGAAATGTTTCATGTCAAATTCTTTTTTTTTTTTTTCATATTTCAATTCACCCATAATCAAAGATTATTTGATCTACTTGTCCAATATTTTAGACTCTGAATCAGTGACATAATGAGAAATAACTGTGAAAATTTCAGGTTTTTATCTTTAGTAGTTCCTGAGATGTTGTTGTTCAAACAGTGAAAAAAAACCCCTCCTAAAATGGGTTGACAGGCAAATTTTAAAATGCTTTTATTTTGAAAAGTATCCGATATATTAATCTAAAATGTTTACAAACATCTTCATCGTTATCCATATTTAATGCAATAAAAATTAGAGGGAAATTAGACATGGCTGAGCAGAAACTGACGTAAAAATGAGATGATTTGAGATCGAATAAGTTGGTTCATTTTCACAGACTTCTGCACAATCTGACTTATTTTTGCGTCTTTTATACAGTCTGTGGTTCATCCTCTGGGCTAAAACATAACGACTTTCTGTGAATATTGGTCATTTCAATGCGTTTCGAGCAGTGGTATAGATTTCATTTCAACAGAGGGCTGTGCATCAAACACTGACTTACCTGTTATGCACCAATTTGTGCCTTTTTTGCAACAATTTCTGCTGGAAATGTGGCCCAATGAGCAAAAGTCACATTTTCTTTCGCAGCAAAAACTTTAGTTTCTTGTTGGTGTTTTTAAATGGATGCATGAGGTCTAAATATTGAGAGCATCCCTGGTGTCAAGTGTTCAGAGAAAGGTTTGCATTTACCTTTAGGCTTCAGGTTTCTGTCTCTGCTGCTGATATCATGTCTGATCCTTCTCTATCTACCTTGACTGTACGAGATAATTCAGGCAGGTAAAGGTGCCGCCTGCCGCTTCATGTCATGTTTTGGTGTCACTCTTCAAACACGACAGCTCCTCAGTTGTTGATTTTCACTCACCGGTTTGCAGGAGAAGCTGCAGGGCGCCACCTAGAGCGCAGCAGCAGCGTCTCCCTGCAGGCGTCACCTCTGATGAAGTCATTGCTCATCTCTAACATGGTGCTCTACTCTGTTGATCCGTGAGGCGTTCAGGGACGCTGGCTGCTGCAGGGATCAGCGGTTCTCAACGCGGTCGTTCGCAAAAACGGCTTTCATTTTTGACCAGTTTCTGCTTTTCAGGGTGTTTTGCAGGACAAATAAAGTCATTTGTCTTGTAGATGGAAGCAGCGGTGGAACATATTTTGATAACACTTGTATTTCCACTTTCTACTACTTCATACTTTAGAGAAATACTTTCATTTTTTCTCCTCTGCATTCATTTGATTGCTATAAATCACATTAAGGAACATAGAAGAAGCGTAAAAATACTACAGACCAAAACTGTCTTCAATCTTAGCGTCCACAAAACACAACATGAAACAACATGTCAGGCTTCACACATAAACAGTGTTTTTATTCTTTTGTTGAAGATTTAATGCTCTTGTTGTTGTGGAGCTGTTTCACCATCGTCCCCGGTTAATGTCTTCCAGATGTGAACAGCAGTTTCTTTGTGCATTTGGCAGAAATGTCCTCAAGTTATTCCATTTAAATGACTTTTCGAAGATCAAACAGGCGAAATTACACAACATGTTACAGAAAATTTAACTATTATTAAATTATGAATCAATAAAATACTAAGATCATTGAGGAGGTGTTTAACTTTCATCCACAGCTAATGTTATCCAGCTGTGGAGAGCATTTTTTTCTTTGTTAAATAACCGTTCCAGGCCCCAAAAAGGTAAAAAAAAAAAAAAAAAGAGAGAGAAAAGAAAAAGAAAGAAAGAAAGAAATTACACAATATTTTGCCAAAAAATGCACACAAGCCATAAATAACCTTGTGCATTAGCAGCTGCTTACCTTAATCATGTTTCACTTAGATTTTTATTGTGACCTTTCTGGAGGAGAGGGAACCTTTGTAAAACTTCTGTAGCTTCATCAGTAAACTGCTGCTCATGCAGTCAGTATTAACAATTTAAAAATGTCATGAGATCCTTATTTTGATCCTTAAAGCACAACTTACTGATACTTCTGTATTTTAAGTTTACTTTCACGTATAATTGAGTATTTGTACACTGTGTTTTGGCACGTTTATGTTTTCCACTGCTGCTCCCGCAAAATGAAAGAACTTTTTAAAAACACTCACGGCACGACCTCTTTGCGGGCCTCCAACCCCACGTTGAGAACCGCTGCTCCGGCACAGTCGGCCGCGTCTCTTTTCGCGGCGCTTTGAAATGTGAAGGCTCAGTCCGGACTGTCGTGTTCATGAGATGTTTCAGTGCAGGACACTGACCAGTCGCTCCAGTTTTCATCCGTTGTTCTTTTCTGCGACACATTTCGAGTGTTAACCAGTGAACTGCTTTAAGACGTATTTATACACAAACAACTCAGCAAAAGAAAAAAAAAACTTTCCTGTACATACATGTCTCTGATTATTATTTTTTTTAATCATCTGTAGCCTGTGTCTTGTACATTGAAATGTATGAGCTGTGTATTGTTTTTCTGTTTTTCTAAGTCACGTATAATAAATTCATAATCTTTTTATCAAACGCTGCTGCCTCCGGAGAGATTAAAGCTGCGTAACCACGGAAACTGATGCAAGGATGCTTTAAAAGCAGACCATTATTTATATTTTATTCATATTTAATTCCAAATGTAAGATGAGAAACATGCTGCATGAGTTTATCTGCTGGTTGGGAATCAGATAAGGTCCCATTACAGCCAAGTCTCAGTAGTTTTCCTGAAATCACAAATAAATTAATAATCAAAATTTATTAGATTTTTTAAAAATTTGCCATGTTTTAAATATATTGTAAATGTATCAACCAGCTACAATATGGCAGAAAAAAAATAACCTAAAAAACTGATTTTAAAAATATTTTGCAATTTAAATTTCATTGTTTATACACAGAATCATTTTTAATTATTCAACAAATTATAGATAATTCAATTCTAAAAAATATTATTATTGTTATTATTATTGAATGAAATGAAATGAAATGAAAAATACTTTATTCATCCCAGAAGGGAAATTCAATTATTATTATTATTATTGTTATTATTACTACTACTAATAATAATAATCCTTTTAATTGTGACTCTTAATTTATATGTCCAATCTTTCTAAAATTCATTCATATCTCTACTTTGAATCATTTGAATGCTTTTTTCCTTCTTTTTTATTATTATTATTTTAATTTTTTTTACATTTTATTTTAGGTACCTATTATTTCTTATTGCAAACTTTAAGCTTTTAATTTTTTTTTTAAAAGTGATTTATATGCCAAGACTTTCTGAAATGGATATAAATTTAGATTAATCTAAATAAATTGTCAGTTACAATTTCAGCTGAAATAAAAATGTTTATTTTTTTGTTTGTTATTAGGAGTTTTTTGGCTTTTAATTATAAATTTGAGGTCATTAAAAACAATCCAAAATGAATATATATTTGTTTTATTTAATTTTATTTATACATTGTTTGCTATTATGAACTTTAAATTTTTAATGATGAGTCTTGAGTAATTACTATGTGAAGACTTTCAAAAATGGATATAAATTGAAGGGTAAACAAATTGCCAGTCAAGATTTTAGTTTAAATAAT
>NW_007578215.1:322992-329106 GCF_000690725.1 Stegastes partitus
AAAAAAACATTTGACCTATAATAATGATAATAATAATAATAATAATAATAATAATAATAATAATAATAATAGTTTGTTTTAATTATTTATTGCTTATTACTATGAACTGTATGATTTTAATTGTGAATTTATATGTCAGAATTTCATCATGATCAACAGATTCATCATAATCTTTATGTCACTTTTAGAATCTTGTTTATTGTCAGCTTTGCTCCTGCATCTCTAATCCAGTCTGACTTTAATGTGTCAGAACCCTGTTTGTGGTGTGGATGGTGTTAATTGAGAAGAGAATCTGATTGGTCGGTGAGGTGAGGGAGGCGGGGCCTGTGCAGCCTATTCATCATGGCTTACAGTGAGGCGGCAGCAGCAGCAGCAGCAGCGATGGCTCACAGCTTCACTCAGGAGTATTTCCAGATCCCTGTGGTGACCCGAGCGTACACGACTGCCTGCGTCCTCACCACCGCCGCCGTGGTAAGAAACAACAACAACAACAACAACTCAGGAACAAACAAGACAGACAACAAAAAACCTCCAATCTTACCAGAGAGGAAACTGTTATTTACATGCAAACTGAACATAATGCTTGTTGAGGAATGTGAACTTGTGCAGTGTGAGAGCACTGAAAGGAGCTGAGGTGTCATTTTAAATCTGACCAGTGAAAAGAGTTGATATGCCAGCTACAATTTCACTTCAAGTAAAAATATTGAACACGTTTAAGTGGTTAGTTTAAAAAAAAAAAAAAAAGGCAATATGAAAGCAGTTGAAGTGTCACTTACAGAAGTGGAGAGTCAGAGTTGACTTGGTAGCAGTGTAAGTGTTGGTTGCCCTGTAATGTTTGAAATGTCAGGTAAAGCGTAAGAAATCTAAACAGTTGCGAGATTTTGCTAAACTACTGGTTAAAGAGACAAACCACGAAAGCAGTTTAAGTGTCAGTTGAAGAAAAAGTACTGAAAGGAGTTGAGCTGTTGGTTAATCTTGTTGGGCTCATGGTTAAGAAAGCACTTGTACTACAAGCTGACCAAGAAAAGACAAAGTAGATGGACACTGTGAAGAGAATGCAAGTGTGTGCACCAGTTGAAATGTCAGTGAAAATGAGAGCTGAAGGTGGTTGAAGTGTAAGTTAAAGAATGTAACATTAAAGCAGTTAATGTATACATATGCTTGTACTGTGAACAGTGTATAGCATAATCACTGAACACAGGGGAACTCGCGTAAAAGAAGAAATGAAAGCAACTGAACTGTGAACTGAAGAATACAAACAAGAGGTTCAATTTGAGTAGAATTGAAGCACTGAAGTTATTTGTGGTGAGGACACTTGCAGCTGATTTGCAGTGACACTTTTTTCAATATGTGTAAAAGATGAAAGTAGTTAAAGTGTAATGACTAAAAAGCAATACCGGTGCCTGTTAAAGTAGAAGTAAAGGAAGTAGCTGAAGTATGAGTTGAAGAGAAAGACATGAAAGCAGATGAGGTTTCAGATGAAGGAAACGTGTCATCACTGAAAGTAGATGAAGTGTCAGATAAAGGTGAGTCACTGGTCTGTTTGACTTTAAGATAAAGGGCATAACGCACTGGAGTTACAGGCTATAAACTGAATGATGCCAATAAACAAAAAGTTGTTCTAATGTAAAAACAACAGAATGAAAGCAGCCTAAGTGTATAAAAAAACAGTTGTGTTAGTTGCAAACTATACGTAATCTGACATATAAGATGAAGCGGAAGTGCAGAAAAAAGTTAAAGTGTCAGTTTAAGAGTAAGACATGGAATCAGTTGAGTTGATTAAGTTGAAGTGTTGTTACTGAATTCAGGGGAATTAAAAATAAATGTGATGCAAGCAGTTGAAAAGCACTTGTGAAATTTATAAGCACCAGATGGGTTGGCTGTTGTGTGACATGTGAAAGGAGATGAAGTGCCAGTAAAAGTGAAACTGTGAAAGCAGTTGAGTTTGAAATGTACTTAAAGCACAAGCTCCGAGAGTAGTTGAAGTGTCAGGCATTGTAACGTCAGCAGATCTGTAATGTGTGAAAGCAGTTAAGGTGTCTGTGAAAATGTGAGTGACAAAAGGACTTGAAATTTCAGTCAAAGCAAAAGCTGTGAAAGCAGCTCAGGTGCCAGCAATGGTAAAGTAGGAGATGTATAATGATTAAACGCAGTTGAAGTGTCACGTATGATGTAAATGAAGACAACACTTGAAAATTAAGTTGAAGTGTAAACTCTGAAAATAGTCAATTATGTAATACGTGAAAGCAGTACAAGTGTCAGTGAAAGTGTGGGCAACTAAAGGCCTGGAAATTTAAGTTGTAACGTATGCTCTGAAAGGAGTTAAACTGTTGGCTATGGTAAAACAAGAAGATATGCAATGTCTGAAAACAGCTGAAGTACACATGAAAGTATAAGTGAAGACAGCACATGAAAGTTGAAGTGTAACTGCTGAAGCTAGCTGAGCTCATGTGATGTGTGAAAGCAGTTGATGTGTCAGTAAAAATGTGAGCAACAAAGAACTTTAGATGAAGGTGAAGGAGTCAATGTAAGGGTGAAAGAAAACTGTTGGACTTTTAGTTGAAGTAAAAGGAATGAAAGCAGTTGAAATGTGAATTCTGCCTCTCATTAATTCAAAGATAATTACTATCCACACATGTGTTGTTGCCAAATGTGCTCAATAATCTTTAACTGTGGATTATTTTTTAGCAACTTGAGGTCATCACTCCCTTCCAGCTTTACTTTAACCCAGATCTCATCATCAGAAGATACCAGGTATCATTAACACCTATTTATCAAATGTAAAACAGGATCTTATGGTACATTATCATCATTTTTACACCCTCTTTACCTCTCTTCCTCCTAGATATGGCGCCTGATAACCAGTTTCCTCTTCTTCGGCTCTCTTGGGTTCAGTTTTGTGTTCAACATAATCTTCCTGTATCTTTTATCACAACACTTCCTTTGGCAAAGACAGAAAACACATCACTTTAAAAACACCACAATTTATTCTGAAATGATCACCAGAGTCCTTAACCAGCGCAAGTTATCGATACTGTCGGATGCTGGAGGAAGGGAGTTTCCGGGGAAGGACGGCGGATTTTGTTTTCATGTTCCTGTTCGGGGGGATCGTGATGTCGGTATCCTTCGAGGGTTTTACTGCAATGATGCTTAAACAAACACAGGCTCATTTTACACAAATCACTACATGTGTTCTTTTTGAAACACTTTCCATGAATTCAGCAAAACAGAACGGGGAGATTTTAAAGACGTCTTCAGGCAACAACATCTATTTCTTCCAAAATATATCAAATTTGCAAACATTTTTTGCATCAGAAGTTTAACTAGTGGACAGATGCCGTTTCTTACATCAGTGATGGAATTTAAATGAGCTCCAGTATTCAGATTGTTGTGGTTTTGAGATGTTGCTTCCATGCAGTCTGGTTATTTCCATCCCTACGTAACATGATAAACACAATACCAGTATCCTGGTGACTGATTACCGTGTTGCTCTTTGTGCAGGCGTCTGAGATGTTTACAACTCAAAACCAGCAATTTAATCCGACATTCCCGCAGCTGTTAGTCGAACCTGAAATTAATGTGGCTGTTCAGAGTGAGGTCACGATTAAATCATCAAGTCCTGGCTTCTCAAAACCAAGAGTCAGTCCATGTCATTTCAGATTTCTGTTATTTGGAACCAAAGCTAAGTTCTGTAAAATATCTTGGCTGCACTTTGAGAATTTCTCATGTTTTCAGGTCTGGGAGTTTTAGTGTTTTCCAAGCTAGAAAAACATCTTACCTGAGAAGGCCTTTTAAGTTTTAAATATGTCCAGAAATAAAACTCCCACAGCCGTGAAATTTGGTGAAACAGACAGAATAGTTTCCAGCAGATCTAAATGATTGAATGCCTCAATCAGAGGACACATTTTGAATTTTTGGCCCTTGAAAATGGGATAAAGTGCAAAGTTTTGTGGTGGTAGAAAGCTCCTGTGAGTTTATATGTATGGATGGATCCATGTTTCTACTAAAATACAGTCTTTGGTCGACATTTCACCAACTGTTGAGGCTCTAACATCAGGAGAACCTGATGTGTGGCAAGAGAAGGTTCCAGTTTTTCACCATTTTGATAAAATGTTGATAATATGTGAAAAGTTACAAGCTGCTTCCATGTTGAAATTTAACAACATATAAGGCTCATTTTGACTTAATAAATGTTCACATACAGGTACTTACAAGGAACACTCAATAGAGATCAGGTTCTTAGAGCGTCAACAATTGGTGAAATGTCAACCAAAGACTGTATTTTAGTAGAAACATGGATCCATCCATAGATAGACACTTACAGGAACTTTATGGGCCTTGTTATCCACCCTCGGTTGAAAATTTTTCATTTTCTTCCATTTTTTAAGGGCCAAAAATGTAAACTTGTCCTCTGCTGGTATTCAGTGATATTCAATCATTTAGATCCATTGGAAACTATTCTGTCTGTGTTTTCACCAAATTTCCTGGCTGTGGGAGTTGAACTTCTGGACATATTGAACCTTTGAAATGACTTCTCAGGTAAGATGCTTTTTAAAGATTAAAATACAAAACATCCCAAGTCTGATTCTCAAATTCAGCCAAATTATTGTGGAGAACTTAGTTTTGAGCTCATTGACTTGATTCTGTCTGATGTGACACAGACGGACTGAACACAAAACACAAGAACAGAATAAAAACCCGCCGACAGCCAGACACTCAGCTCCATGTAAACACAGTCAGCATATGTCCAGCGCAGACTTTCCACTTGTGCAAGCCGCCTTCGAGACCAGAACTAACCTCCGGACCAGTTGTGAAATCCAGATTCATGCTTCAAAGTCCCAAGAAACTTTCCGCTTCCAGCAGAGGAATTTGAAAACAGTCGAGTATCAAACTGAGCACAAACACGAAACTCAACAACTACAGGGACCAAGACACATCAGTGAGCAGAGCAGGACAAGTTCACAGCAACACATCTCTCCACAAACAAGGTTTGAGCTGCTAACGTCCAAATGAGGCGCCTGTGAAAGGTCACAGGATGGATGTCAGGAGTCACGACATGATTACTGAGAAAAGAAAAAAGAAGTTCTAATGCACACATTTCCATATTGTTTCTACAATTCTGGATCTTTTTTTCCCTTTTTCTGGTGTGTTAAAAAGTATTCTTCATTTTTGTGGTGGAGCAAAAAGTGTAATTTCCCTTTGGACAGGCTTCAGGACTACATGTTAACGTTTAAGTCCTCAGTTTTAATGCCAGCTGGTGTCAGAAATCGATACAAATCAATATCAATCAATATCTGAACAAATAAGAGCAAACACTGTCCATGTGCACGGCCGCAGACGCTGATTGATACCAAATGTTGTCGTGCAGTTCCGGTGACCCTGAAGGTGGAGGAGCTGGAAGCTGAGCTGTCAGCGCTCCAGCCGGCTGATAAACATCTCGTCTTTAGCTTGTTATCTGAGCGCTGAGGGCTAATTTTGGTGCCGAGCAGCGTGTAAAGCAGCTACTGTACACGCAGCCCGTCTCGTTTTGATGATGCTCAGCAGTTTGTGGCCAGAAGCCTCTCGTTCACATTCCAGGGTAATGATACGGTCCCGGCCCTGGAAGCACAGACGCCCCTCTGGGCTGCAGCTTTACGGCCGCTCTCTGGACCTGCCTTGTGTTTCATGGACAGCTTTAAATGCAGGTACACCAGCTCTGCAGTAAACACGTGTTGTCAAGACGCCGACACGCTGCGCTGCCATGAAAGGAATGCCATGAGCTGGCTTTTATTGTGGCGGGGCTTCATCAAACAATAACCGAAGCTCCGACAAAAACAGCCTGCAGATATTAGACTAGTGATGGTAGCTTTAGTTGAAGGAACACTTGTATTTCTAGATGTTTCTGTCATGTCAGGAGGCGCTGAGTGATTTATGTTCAGCACTTCTTCACCTCATCAGTGTTTGTTGTGTAACTTCTCTGGAGGCAGAAGTGTTTCACTGGCAGCAGGCAGAAAGGCTGTAAGACTTTAACAGAGCGCGGAGGCCTTTGTCCTCCAGGTAAATAAAAATAAACTACATTTATGAACAGTAAAGGTAAAATAGTCGTAGAACTTTTTTAGTATTTTATTTTAAAGC